>NC_057395.1:65935784-66040130 GCF_019320065.1 Cervus canadensis | reverse complement strand
GCTTACTCCTTGGAAGGAAAGTTATGACCAACCTAGATAGCATATTAAAAAGCAGAGACATTACTTTGCCAACAAAGGTCCATCTGGTCAAGGCTATGGTTTTTCCAGTGGTCATGTATGGATGTGAGAGTTGGACTGTGAAGAAAGCTGAGTGCCGAAAAATTGATGCTTTTGAACTGTGGTTTTGGAGAAGACTCTTGAGAATCCCTTGGACTACAAGGAGATCCAACCAGTCCATCCTGAAGGAGCTCAGTCCTGGGTGTTCATTGGAAGGACTGATGCTGAAGCTGAAACTCCAGTACTTTGGCCACCTCATGCAAAGGGTTGACTTATTGGAAAAGATCCCGATGCTGGGAGGGATTGGGGGCAGGAGGAGAAGGGGAAGACAGAGGATGAGATGGCTGGATGGCATCACCGACTCAATGGGCATGAGTTTGAGTAACCTCCGGAAGTTGGTGATGGACAGGGAGGCCTGGCGTGCTGCGATTCATGGGGTCGCAAAGAGTCGGACACGACTGAGCGACTGAACTAACTAACAATTCAAACTTGAATGTGCACCCAAAGCACCTGAAATGCTTGTTTTTTAAATATTTAATTTATTTATTTTTGGCTGCTCTCTATCTTTGTTCCTATGTGTAGGCTTTCTCTAATTGCAATGAGCAGGGGCTATTCTTCGTTGTGGTGCCTGAGCTTCTCATTGAGGTGGCTTCTCTTGTTGCAGAGCAAAGGCTCTAGAGCATGAGCTCAGTAGTTGTGGCCCATGGGCTTAGTTATCCCTTGACATGTGGAATCTTCCCAGCCCATAGATGGAACCCATGTCCCCTGCATTGGCATGCGGACTCTTAACCACCAGACCATCGGGGAAGTCCTTACATGGTTTGTTAAAGCACAGAGTGCTGGCTTCCACCTCAGAACTTCTGATTCAGTAGATATGGGGTAGGGACCAAGACTTCTCATTTCTAACAAATCCCCAGATGATGCTGATGCTGCTGGTTAGGGCACCACACTCTGAAGACCCCTGACTTCCTCCAAAACCAGCTGGGAGGCAGTGCACCCCCTTCAGATACAGTGTTTTGCTTCTCACAATGAGTAGGTAGATCTGCTCCTTCCTAAATATCCTCGCAGCCAACAGTCAAGTCCATCTGTTTGTTCATACAGTGGCAAGATGTCCAACAAGTCCCTAAAGAAGCTAATGAGCAACTTGGATCCAACTCTTTATTGTCTGTCAGAGGAAAGGCATCCATGCTTGGTAACGAGCTTTGGTTGCTCTGTTGGACTCTGTGGCCAGAATTAAGCACCTTGTCATCTAGCTGGTAAAGGACTTAGTTGACAGTACTGGACCAGAAAGTCTAAGCAAGTCCTGTCCTCCCGAATAGCACTTACTTATACCCCATTATATTGGGGGTACAGTGAATGGTTTCTACTCTCAGAAACCTGTTTGTTTCCATCTCGCTGGTCTGCAGGTCAGGAGAGGGTATCCCACATCATGCAAAAGCCTGAGCTGTGATGACTGCTGCTCCCGTTCACCCATTCCATCAGCATTTTGTAGCCTCCTGCATGGTCTGACCCTGAATGAAGTGGGAGCAGGGAACAATGACAAAATGCACCCAGGATCTGCTTCAAGGCTAAGCCTGTGACATCGCTCCAGGCTGGGCATATAGTGAATCCTCAAGTAATGTCAGCCTTGATTATTATGAATTTGATTAAGGGAAGACTATTCCCATCACGATCCAGCATAGAACTCTCTTGCTTGATGCAATTCACAAATGCCTTCTGGGAGGAAATTAGCATTCTTGATAAATGCTTAAGCAATTTTCTGATAAACTTTAACAAGATTAAAACCTCCTTGGGGAAATCAGCTACCCAAACACTCAGCTGATTATCAGACATTCTTTGTCTTGTATTCAGTTTAATAATGCTTATCCAGCCATCTTCTTTTCCTGGGGAATGTCCTTAACAAAAGAGAACTGTGACTTGGCTTTGTGGCATGATCGAAATAAAACTTTGGCACGTGTTTATAACTGATTTATCTGAAGAAATTTAAAACAGTCATTATGGAGATAGGACATCGGAATAGTAACTAACATTTTTTAAGTACTTGCTGTTTGCCAGATGTTATAGGAAACGTTGTGTAATAGCTCATCTCTCTTTTTAAAAAGATTTGTTTATTTTTGGGGTGTGCTGGGTCTTCGCTGATGTGTTAGGGCTTTCTCTAGTTGCAGTGAACAGGGGCTACTCTCTAGTTGTGGGGCATGTGCTTCTCACTGTGGTGGTTTCTCTTGTTGCAGGGCATGGGTTCTAAGGCATGCAGGCTTCAGTAGCTGCAGTATGTGGGCTCTAGAGTGTGGGCTCAGTAGCTGTGACGCATGGGCTTATTTGCCCCATGGCATGTGGAATCTTCCTGGACCAGGGATCAAACCCATGTCCTCTGCATTGGCAGGCAGATTCTTAACCACTGGACCACCAGAGAAGTCCTCTCTTTCTCTTTATAATGAGTTGGGTTATCATAGCTCTGTTTTATTTCTAAGATGCTCAGAGAGGTGAAGTGACTTCCCCGAGAACACACAGCCAGTAAATGGCAGAGCCAGGCTTAGAAGCCAGGCCTATCCGAGTCCAGAGCTGGAGCCAGCAATAACTACACCCTTTTGCCTCCGCCAAAGAATTATAGTGGGAGATGGAGAATGGGACAGTGTCTGAGAGACAAGTATAGGGTTACAGGGCTGCAGAGTGGGGAGAGTGCCTGCCTAGGTACAGGGCTTAGGAAGGAACTATGGGGGAAGAGGTGTCTCAGCCCACAAGAATATGTAGGGGAGGGACATTGAAGACAGTGAGAAGGGCATCCAGGAGCAATGGGCGGGACAGAGGCAGAGTCAAGGCCAGGTATGTTTGAGAAAATGGTAGAGTTCAATCTGGCAACCACAGGAGTGGTCCCCAGCCCTTTCAGTAATATGAACCCTGTCCTCCATGTGCTGCTAGTTGGATTTTTATGACTCTGGATCAAGAGATCCCATTCCAGTTCATTCACCTACTAGCTGTGTGACCTTGGGCAGATCACTTCACCCCTCTGAGGTGAAGCTTTCCTCGTGTGAAAGTTGGAAGGTAATAATAACCTTGCTCTTATAGGATTGCTGTGATAAACCATGACAATTAGCACAAGCCCAGTGTCTACTAAGAGCTCTGTTAAAAGGTGAGGTTTTAATGTGTGACTGAACTTATGGGAGCATTACATCACCATTTTCTCAGTGGGGCTGTGAAAAAAATTTTTCGAACTTAGTTTAATTTCAGACTGCTAAAAAGTTGCAAAAATAGTACAAAGAGTTCCTCAATACTCTTTATTAAAATTATATGTATAATCATTATATATAATAGATATATATATATAATCATTACATATAATTATAATTAGATTCCCCTGAGGAACTTGATAAACATACCCAGTACCCCCTGAGAATGTGGCTGGGGAAACTGTGTGGTTAACCAGCATTCTAGGCAACCAGTTGTCTACATGCCTATGTTCCTTTCAGCCATAACAATCTAACACATGGCCAGTAGATGGCAGTGCAGTCTACCCTTTGAATGTTGCTTCTGGAAAGATCTAGTGAAGCGTCCTGTGAATTCAAGCTAACGTGCTTAAGCAGCTTGTCTTCTGCTATCCCTTCCTGTCCCTTCACAGTGACTTCCCTTGATGCCCCAGGACCTCAAAGTAGTCAGAACTCACTTGGAGTTTCCTAAGCTCCTCGAGGTAAAACCCCTCTTTCTGAAGAATTAGCCAGAAACTGTAAAATGATACCCCAACAATACTCCAACCAGCATGTACTGAGCATGTACTGGGTGACTAGCAGGACTGTTACTTTCTCTTTTAACCCTCACAACTATCCCCGAGGAGGGGATTGTTAACCTCTTCACAGTCACAGAGTAAGTCTCTGTCACCACCTCCTGCTACCATCTTGACTGGAACTTAAACTTAAGTTAGAGGAGCAGATGGGGGGCAATAATGAATGTATCAAGGCATAGGCTCTGAGAGCTTGGAGAGCCTCCTGAGAAAAGAAGAGATGCTCTTTCCTGCTTTGAGACCAGGGGAACTGAGCAGGGAGCTGCAAGGAACAGACACAGTGTAAGTTCCTGTTAAGGGGGCTTCAAATGTCCAGGAAAGCAGTCCCAACTTGGGCCATAGCACATGGAGGGCCAAGGGGACGGCTGTCTTTTAGACCCCGGGAGGCTGGAAGGACTGGGGAGATTTCAAAGACTGGAGGTGAAACTGTGCAACTTGGATTGGGACTTGAACTCGGCCAAAACCCAGTGGGATTGAACCCACTGTCTTTTAATTAAAATCACACAGCTGGTCTCAAGACCTACTGAAGTTCAGGTTCTTCTTCTTTTTTAAAATTAGAGTTTAGTTGCTTTACAGTGTGTTGTTAGTTTCTGCTGTATAGCAAAGTGAGTCAGCAATATGTGTACATATCCTGCCTCTTTGTCCCCGCAGGCATTGAGTAGAGTTCCCTGTGCTATGCAGTAGGTTCCCATTGGTTATCTAGTTTGTACATAGTAGTGTATAAATGTCAGTCTCAATTTCCCAATTCATCCCACCCTTCCTTTCCCTCCTTGGTGTCCATATGTTTGTTCTCTATTTCTGTGTCTCTATTTCTGCTTTGCAGACAGGTTCATTTGTATCATTTTTCTAGATTCCACATATATGCATTAATGTACAATATTTGTTTTTCCCTTTTTCACTTATGCAGTTCAGACTGTTTATGTCTCAGCACATAATGAATTCAGCAAGGAACAAAGCAATAGGTAAGAAGTGGTTTTATTTGGAGAGATACACATTCCATAGAGTGTGGGCCATCTCAGAAGGTGAGAGGCCCTAAAATATGAGATGGTTAATTTTTATGGGCTGGGTAATTTCATAGGTTAATGAGTGGGAAGATTATTTCAACTATTTTGCAGAAGGGGTGGAGATTTCCAGAAATTAGGCTACCACCCACTTTTTGGTCTTATATGATTATCCTCAGAACTGTATGGGTGACTAACAGTTTTACATTTCACTTTTCTTTTGGAACTGTCAGGGCCCTGGTGTCATTTAGCATATGCTAATATATTACAGTGAGCATAAAATGAAGTTCAAGGTCTACTGGAAGTCGAATCTTCCACCATCTTGGACCTAGATGGTTCTAACCAGTTTATATTGTATCCAAAGACTGTCATTCTTTTAAAGGTTGTGCCCAGCCCCCTTCCCTCTTGTTTCATGGGGATACTGTGGGACATTCAGTCTGTAATGCTCATAATAGAACAAACCATACTTGTTGAATTTGTTTCTGCTTACTTAATCCTTTTCTAAGAGATTGCATCAAGGGGATTTTCAAGGGAAGGGATCCATGGTATTGGGGAAGATGGTGTGAAATGAGCCTAGAGACATGGACAGGTAAGAATTTTCACCTGGAGATGTGGGCAGGTGGGGGTTTTCCCCAATGGGTGTGATCAAGGGAAGTGTCCTAGAAAACAGAGAAGTTTGTCTGGAGATCTGGAAGTCGTCCTTATCAATAAGTACTGCTGTTGAGACAGACACTGCCTGTTGTTTATGAAATATCTCAACTCCCCTTCTTCCTTCTTACTAGATCCCTGGGTTAGTTGATGTGACCACTCACTTAGCTAAGGAGCTACATTTCCTGATACTGGCAGCTGGTTCTGGCCAATGAGATGTGAGCTGGGCCAGGGTATTAGTCTGAATTCAACCAGGGGAGAAAAACCGCATGGTAATTTGAATAGGAAAAGTTTAATATAAAGGATTATTGACTAGTACAGAGGATTGAAGTGATGGAAAAGGGTGGGTGTGGGATGAATTGGGAGACAGAGAGGTTGGCTAGCAAGAAGTAAAGAGAACTCTGAAGAATACAGTGAAATAGCAGATATAAGAAGCAGTTTCCACACTCAGGGCTGAGACAGAGCTTCCCCTCCCCTGCGCCCTTCTCCAGCTTGAGGTCCAGACTGTAGGATTGGTTCACTGGGCTGCAGAGAAATCCCTGAGGTCTGTGCTGGCAGAACTTGCCAGAAAACTGTCCTCTCTCATACCAGGGAGAGCTTTCCTGATACCACTGACATATCTCAATGAAGCCACTTGAATACAAAATTGCCAAAGGTGAGGATGCTGGGGGAAGCTACTAGCATCTTTTGTGCTGCCGGCTGCTGTATACTGCAGGAGCAGGTGCTAGAGCAGCTGCCTGCACTGTCGGAGGCTGATGGGTGACCCACCCAAAACAGGAAAGGGTGGACTCCCTGGAAAAACCCTCTAAAAGGGACTAGATTTGTCTAGTTTGACCCTTTGGCACTTTGATCTTCCCTTTCTTCCTGCAGCCCAGACCCAGAAGGAAGAGGACACGGCAGAGTTGCAACCGACATGTCATGTGAGAGAGAAACAAACCACTGTGGGGCTCAGCTGCTAAGATCTTGGAGCTGTTTGTTCTGCGGCACAACCTGCTGAAAGCTGACCAATACACATGAAGAATGTTTTATATAATAATTGCCGGTTACAGTAAATGAGAATTTCCTCTGTTTTGTAAAATACTATGAGAAGATGAGAATTATGATTAAAGAAAGAGCTAATAGGGGCTTCCTTGATGGCTCAGCAGATAAAGAATCTGCCTGCAATGCAGGAGACACAAGAGACATGGGTTTGATCCCTGGGTCGGGAAATGGCAACCCACTCTAGTATTCTTGCCTGGGAAATCCCATGGATAGAGGAGCCTGGTGGGCTACAGCCCAAAGGGTCACGGTGAGTCGGACACGACTGAGCAAAAACAAGACAAGAAGAAAGAGCTAATAAGATCTTCAGCAAAGAAAAAGAGTCATAAAAATACTTCCTGGATTTTGGAAACACTGGTGCTTCCGAATTTGTTACAGGAACAGGAGAAGAAAGAAAAAAAGAACAAAATGGGAAAGAGAAAGGTAAAACAGTAAAGAATAAGCAAAGGAGATTTGAGAATACTGTGTTTATAGAGAGCTCAACAGACTCCTTGGTATTGCTGGGGAAAATAAGAGGAATATTATTAAACTAGAGCAGCACGGTGGCTGCTTACCTGGAAGCCACACTGAATTGCCTGTGGGGGACACAATAGGGAGCATCTCTTTGTCCCCGAGGTATATGATTGAAGCCACGTATTCTGTCTCAATGGCGTTTTAACATGCCATGTCTCTCCTCATCAGCAGGCGCACGGGCTTCCCGCTGAACTCTAGTTTCAGAATGACCTTTGAGGTGTCCCCAGGGATCCGCGAGTTAATAGCTTTTATTTTGTGTCAGACACTTCAGCACATAGTCTCTCAATTTAGTGAAGATCCAGATAGATATTGGCTTTCACAGAAAGTGGCAAGAGACAGAAGCAATTGGCTTTGATGTGTATGAGGAGGAGAAGGTGGCAGAGTGACAGGCCTGATGACCCCTTCCAACGCCTATCAGGTGAACAATAGCAGCAGTGAGACAAAATGACGGAGCAAGTAACAGAAGAGTGTGTCATCTGTAATGAACATGACAGAGTTGAGCAAATGGTCAAAAGCGCCTTCTAGACACACAGAACTATCTGTAACATGTTTAAGGAAGACATGGGGAGCCCCTGTCTATCTTTCAGATATCATGTAGGTGCAGGTTTCCTAAAAGTAAGTGAGAAGGTTTGGAAGGGTTTGGCCAACATCTTTACTTGGAAAGATGAGAACTCAGAGCAGCGGAGGACTCTAGAGTGTTAGTGAAGGTCATACCTTGTGACTGTCCCCAAGGCCTGGGGTGATGGGAACCTGGGCTGGCAGGAGGACCCCATAACATTAACAGCCTTGTATTCTCTGAGCTGGCTCCAGTATCAAACCAACAAGCCAAGGGCAAGGTGAGAGAGAGGTGAGAAGGACACTCTGCCATTACCCTTATACAATGCCAGCTGAACAGAGATGAATCCTCTGAACCACACTGGCTAAAAGGGCTTTACCAAGAGCCACAGGGGTATACAGAGGATCTGAATCAAACGACGGATCAGGTTGATATGAGTGATAATATGGCATCATGTCAATAAATGAAAACATAAACAGAGAATGTATCTTTCATTGAAACACCCATGAGAATATTCAGAAAAATTGACCATGGCTATAGAGAAAATGTCTTTCCTGGTGGCTCAGACAGTAAAGAATCTGTCTGCAATGTGGGAGACCTGGGTTTGATCCCTGGGTTGGGAAGATCCCCTGGAGGAGGGCATGGCAACCCACTCCAGTATTCTTGCCTGGAGAATCCCCATAGACAGAGAAGCCTGGTGGACTGCAGTCCAGGGGTTGTGAAGAGTTGGACATGACTGAGTGACTAAGCACAGCACAGCATAGAGAAAATATCAACACCTTTCTCCCCAAAAAGATATAGTAGAGACCGCTTTGACTATCAAGTAAAAAAAGCAGGAATTAAAAAGTAGAAATGAGGCAAAAGCCCAAGCACATGGAAAATTAAAACCTCTTCCTTAAAGTTTATTTATTTTAAAATTGAAATATAGCTGATTTACAGTGTTGTGTTAATTATTGCTATACAACGAAGTGATTTTATATATATACATATATGTATACAAGTTTTTTTTAATATTCTTTTCCATTATGCTTTATCATAGGATATTTCATGTAGTTTTCTGTACTATACAGTAAGACTTTGTTGTTTATCCATTCTATATATAAAAGATCACATCTGCTAACCCCAACCTCCCACTCCATCCCTCCCCCAGCCTCCTACCCTTGGCAACCATCAGCCTGTTCTCTATGTCCGTGATTCTATTTCTGTTTCATAGATAGGTTTATTGGTGTCATATTTTAGATTCCACATATTCGTGATATCTTATGCTATCTTTCTCTTTCTGACTTACTTCACTTAATATGATAATCTCTAGTTGCACCTCCCCCCCAAATTAAAAACTCCATTTGAGAACAAAAGAAAGTCAAAATTGTAAGTTGAAACCAGTTTGGAAAGAAAAGATGCAAGCACTCTGTGTCTAAAGCAATAAGATATAGCTAAAACCATCATGAAAGGGAAATTTCATCATAAACACTTATTTTTCTGAAAAAGAAAGACAAATATAAGTGAATAAGCATTCCAATCAGGAATACAAAATGAGCAGCAAAATTCTTCTAAGGAAAGAAGGGCAGAATGAAGACAAGCAGAAAATAATCAGTCGAAATACAAAACAAATGTAGAATTGGTAAATGGAAGAGCTGATTCATTGCAGGAAAAAAGCCCACACAGTAAAACAGAGAAGCCACTAGCTAGCCTAATCAAAGGGAAAAAGACCACATACAGAGAAGACATAATTAGGATGAGAAGTGAAAGATAAGCATGATAAAGGAACTTTTTAATATGTATCTTCTAATTACATAAATAATGCACAGATACACAGGCATTAGAAATAAAAGTCAAAGAAGAAAAAATAGAGTAAAAAATTAAAGTCAGTTCAGGCTGCCAGAAGAAAATACCACAGGCTGGGTGGCTTAAGAAACAGAAATTTACCTTCTTGTGGTTCTGGAGGGTGGAAGTTCAAGTTCAAGGGGCCTGCAGGGCTGGTTTCCTTTGAGGTCTCTCTTCTTGGGGTGCAGACAACTGCCCTCCTGCAGGGAGCCGGCCTGAATGTACAGGCCCCTTACGGCTCTAAGAGAGATGAAAAGGTCTCTCTTTGTCCTGCCACCCCTTCTTGTTAAAGTATAGACTGGCATTTGTCTCCTTCAGGGAAAAAACACACCGGTGACCTTTTTGCCTGTTTTTCTGGTGCTGATAAGCTCATCATGCTAGAAACCTGTTTTCCATCTAATGTTCTATTGATGAAGCCTGTTTTCTATCTAATGTTCTAATGATCTTAATCATGTTGGGCGCTAGGGTAATTAATGCTTTACTGATCTTAAGTGTGGGAATTTAAAACATCTGTAGCTCTGCACGTATGCAAAAACCCTCGATCTATTCTTAGTAACTCCTGTTAGAGTATAGATAGGCGTGGTATTCTTCAATAAATTTGGCGGAGTCAGACGCAAGCGGACTCCGTCCCTCTCAACCCCATCTTTCTCTTTCTGAGTCTTCTTTCTGAGTCTTATTTTTCCTAGGTACTCTGGTAATTGCGTTCTTGACCAGTTCGTTTGCCGGCAGGCTCTGGCACCCTCCTGCTGCCCCTTCACACAGTTGCCCCTCTGTCCATGAGCCTCTGGAGTCCTTTTTGTGTCCAAGTTTCCTCTTCTTATAAGGACACCACTCACTTTGGATTAGGGCCCAGCCAATATTTTAACTTACTCACCCCCATTAAAAGGCCCCATCTCTAAAATACAGTCACATTCTGAGATACGGGGGGTGGGGGTGGGGTTTAGAGTTTTAATGTATGAATTTTGGTGGGGACAGAGTTCAACCCACAACACCCTTTCTCCCCGTTCCTCCTTCAAATTCCACCTCTCTCCCAGGAGTAACATGATTTTTAAAAATTAATTAATTAATTAATCATCGACTGCGCTGGTTCTTTGTTGCTTTACACAGGCTTTCTCTAGTTGCGGCGCACAAGTTTCTTACTGTGGTGGCTTCTCTTGTTGTGGACCATGGGCTCTAGGGCTTGTGGGCTTCAGTAATTGCAGGCTCTAGAGCCCAGGTTCAATAGTTGTGGCACAGGGGCTTAGTGGCCCTGTGGCATGTGGAATCTTCCTGGGCCAGAGAGGGAACCCCTGTGCCCTGCACTGGTAGTGGATTCTTAACCTCTGGACCACCAGGGAAGTCCAGAAGTAGCAAGGATGAACCAGACCCTCCATGACGTTGGTGGTGTCCAGGACAAGAGTCAGACCAAGGCCCACCTGCCATAGATTTATATATTTTTTGTAAATCCAGCCACCAAACAGTTAAATAAAATGTTCTATCCTCCTACCTGGACAAATATACTTTCATTTTGACCTGGGGAACCAGGTTTGGATTTAGAATTTCTGGACTCTCCAGAGTTCCTTCCCAGAACAAGGTGGTAGGGCCTCCCTTCTCTTCCTGTGGCCGGCTCTGTCTACACCACCAGAGATTCTTGCATACAGACATGGAGACTCCAATTTGTACATTCCACGCCCTCAAACAGTGCCCTTTGGTGACTGACCGGGCCTGACAGTGGTCACAACAGTGCTGCACTCCAACCTCAGGAGGATGTACCTAGGGCGAGGCACCCCAAACCCCCAGACTCTGGAAGGAATTTCTGGGCCCCAGGAATATGAAGGCTGGTCTGGAAGGAAGTCTCAGGCCCTAGATGGGTGTGTGGGGTGCACCTGGAGGGAATATGAGCAGCCCGTCTAAAAAGAAGCCCACAGGAGAATTCCCTCTTGCTCACAATTAGATATTAGTGGGTATCTTTTCAGACCATTTTATAGCCATTTTATATATGAAAAGGAGATCTTAATTCCAAAACAAAGGCTTGTTTTTATTTTTAAATTACCTTTTAAAAATATTTATTTATTTGACTGTGCTTTATTTATTTGGGTCTTAATTGCAGTGTGTGGGATCTTCTCACTTCATTGCGACATGCAGTTTCTTTAGTTGTGGCATTCAAACTCTTAGCTGTGGCTTGTGGGATTTAGTTCCCTGGCCAGGGATTGAACCCAGACCCCTGTATTGGAAGTGCTGAGTCTTAGCTACTGGATCACCAAGGAAGTCCCTAAAAGCTTATTTTTAAAAATGAATTCTCTCTTTTTCTGAGATTTGCTTTTTTTCCCTCCCATTCTGTCTTGTAGATCTTTCCATGTCAGCACAGATAGATCTACTTTGTTCTTTTCCATTGTTGCATGATATCATGCATAATAAAGGTAAGGGGGAAAATTACGAAAGCCTATTTAAAATGATGCAATGTTAATCCTCTTGAAAATCAGGATGATTTAAAATCAAAATAAATTTAAAAAATAAAAATTACCAGGATTGGCTTAAGAAGACATTGAAAACCCAGAAGACTAATAACTATAGAAGTAGCTGAACACTTGTGAAGGGATTGTTGTTCACTTGCTAAGTCCGGTCTGACTCTTTGCAACCCCCACGGACTGCGGCACACCAGGCTTGCCTGATCTTTACCATCTCCCAGAGTTTACTCAAACTCATCCATTGAGTCAGTGATGCTGTCTAACCATCTCATCCTCTGTCATCTCCTTCTCCTCCTGCCTTCAGTCTTTCCCAGCATCAGGGTCTTTTCCAAAGGGTGAACACATGTAAATCCATGGCTGATTCATGTCAATGTATGGCAAAACCACTACAATATTGTAAAGTAATTAGCCTCCAACTAATAAAAATAAATGAAAAAAAAATTAGACTTTCTGAATTTGGTTAGTTTAATCCAAAGGGTCAGCTCTTCACATCAGGTGTCCAAAGTATTGGAGCTTCAGCTTCAACATCAGTCCTTCCAATGAATATTCAGGCTTGATTTCCTTTAGAGCCTTTATAAAAAGAGTCATGAGAGACATCTCCCTTTCTTCTTGCTGTGTTAAGACACAGCCAGAAGATGACCATCTGCAAGCCAGGAATTGGACCCTAACCAGGAACCAGATTGGCTGGCACCTTGACCTCAGACTTCTCAGCCTCCAGAACTGTGGGACACAAGTTTCTGTTGTTAAAGCCACACCATGTGTGGTGTTTTGTTATAGCAGCCTGAGCAAAGACAAGTATCAAAACCTGACAATGCAGCAAAAGGAAATTCACGGGCTAATTTAATCTATGAATATTGAAGCAGAACTTCTTCATGAGAGATTAAGAGGTGGAATCCAGTAATGCTGTTATGGAATAAAAAAAACCTATAGTCAAATGATGGGAGGCTGACACGCAGAAATCAGTCACATCAGTCTTATTTCTCTATATCACCAATGAACAATTGGAAACGGAAATTAAAAACACAATACCATCTACGATAGCTCTAAAATGCAATACTTAGATATAAATCTAATAAAATATGTACAGGATCTTTATGATAAAAACAATGAAATGTTATGAAATCAAAGGCTTCAATAGATGGAGAGATAGACTGTGTTCACAGATTGGATGATTGAATATAACAGAGATGACATTTCTCCCCAAATTTACTTATAGGTTTAACATAATTCCTATCAAAGTTCCAGCAGGGATTTTTGTAAATACAGACAAGCCGATTTCAAAATGTATACCTAAAGGCAAAGGAGATAGAATAATTAAAACATTTGAAAATGAAGAATAAATTTTGGTGAATCACGGTACCTGATTTTACTACTTATCTATACAGCTGCAGTAATCAAAACAGTGGCATTGGGATAGACACAAATCAAGGGAACAAAATAGAGTCCAGAAATAGACCCATACAAGATGATCCACAGATTTTTTTTGGCATGTCTTGCGGGGCCAGGGATTGAACCCGGCCCCTTGGCAGTAAGAGCAGGAAGTCCTAAGCATTGGACCACCAGGGAATTCCTGATCAATGGATTCTTTTAAAAATGTTATTTATTCATTTATTATTTTTATTTGTTTGTCTACACTGGGTCTTCACTGCTGCTCGTGGGCTTTCTCTAGTTGTGGCGAGCAGGGGCTACTCTCTAGTTGTGGTGTGCGGGCTTTTCCTTGCGGTGACCTCTTATGGCAGAGCACGGGCTCTAGGTGAGTGGGCTTCGGTAGCACAGTGTGTAGGCTCAGTAGTTGTGGCCCACAGGCTTAGTTGTCCCTCGGCACGTGGGATCTTCCTAGGCCAGGGATCGAACCCGTGGCGCCTGTATTGGCAGTCAGAGTCTTCACCTCTGAGCCACCAGGGAAGCCCAATTTCTGTTTTCATACATTTATAGATTGCTAAGGAGAAGGCAATGGCAACCCACTCCAGTACTCTTGCCTGGAAAATCCCATGGACCGAGGAGCCTGGTAGGCTGCAGTCCATGGGGTCGCTGAGAGTTGGACGTGACTGAGCGACTTCACTTTCAGTTTTCACTTTCATGCATTGGAGAAGGAAATGGCAACCCACTCCAGTGTTCTTGCCTGGAGAATCCCAGGGACGGCGGAGCCTGGTGGGCTGCTGTCTATGGGGTCGCACAGAGTCGGACACGACTGAAGTGACTTAGCAGTAGTAGTAACATAGAAATAAGTACGAATATGTGTATGAATGTTAGCCTACCCATGTGTATTTCCTAGTTCTGTCTTCTCAGAAGGCACTGACAAGCCAGTAGCAATGAGCACATTTAGAGATGCAGTGCCCAGATCATGGTTTCTAAATACCATTTTCACACACACACACATATATATACACACGCACGTGTGTGTGTGCGTTTTTTTGTGTGTTAATCGCTCAGTCATTTCCAACTCTTTGTGACCCCATGGACTGTAGCCCGCCAGGCGCCTCTGTCTATGGAATTCTCCAGGCAAGAATCCTGGAGTGGGTAGCCATTCCCTTCTCCAGGGGATCTTCCCAACCCAGGGATCAAATCTGAGTCTCCTGCATTGCAGGAAGATTGTTTACTGTCTGAGCCACAAGGGAAGCCTGTACACACACACACACACACACACACACACACACACACACACACAGGTTTCTTGGAGAAATATTTAATTCCAGAGCTTGGGCAGGGAAAGTAAACCATGAGCTTGAAATATATTATGATATTAGCAAGTAAGGAAGTGCTCAGAAGATGATAGGGCTGTAGTGAAAGGACCCAGGAACCAACCTGAAGTCATTCCTAATGGTTTAAAGTTGGGACTATTCGAGCAACAAAATGAAGGTTGGATTATAACTTTGTTCAGTTTTCTCCCAAAATCATTATCATGTCTTAACCTACTGTATAATTAACTTATCATGTTTTTTTTTTTTATTATTACCTCGTTCTCCCCACTTGAATATAAACTTTAGAGAGTGATGTTTGGGAAGGGGCTCTGTTTTGTTTATGGATATTGTGGATATTGGCCCATAGACTAGGGAAGCTGAATCTACTAAGAATCAAAAAGAGTTTTTCCAAAGAATCGAACACTAAGCATCAGCAGCTATCACCAGCAGATTGTCTTCCTCAGCACCTCTGAGACTCACAGGGGCCGGCAGGCCTGGTCTTGAGGGACCTGAGTAGTCTAGGGTCTTCTCCTGAGAAAAGAACATGGCAAACTGGGAGGCCATCTCCCAAGGAACACTTTAGATTTTCCTCTCAAAAGCACCCTTGGAACAGCTGTGCTTATTTTGCAAACTCAGTGAGAAGCTGACTTTTGCATGACATTAAAAGCCCATTAATATCTTTATCTCAGTGAAAACCCTCCCACTCCTGTGAGGTTGACGTTGTTGTTTAGCGATAAGTCGTGTCTGATTTTTGTGACCTCGTGGACACATGAGCCCGACAGGCTCCTCTGTCCTTGGGGATTTCCTAGGCAAGAACACTGGAGAGGGTTGCCATTTTCTTCTCCAGGGGATCTTCCTGACCCAGGGATTGAACTTGCATCTCCTGCCTTGGCAGGTGGAATCTTTACTGCTGAGTCACCAGGGAAGTCCGAAGTTGACATCAAATTCCTGTTTTATGGGTAAAGGGGAAGGCAGCCTGGAGAAGGTAAGTGTGTTAGTGTCCTGGGACTGCGGAGACCTAGAAGAGTCAGATTCCTAGAATCAGAAAGTACATTAATAGATGCCAGGGGCTGGGATCGGGATGGGGAACGGGGAGTTAGTGTTTAATGGGGACAGAGTTTCAGTTTAGGAAAGTGAAAAATTCAGGAGATGGATGATGGTGAGAGTTGAATGATGCAAAATACTTAGTGTCACTGAACTGACAGTTAAATATGGTTAAAGTAGTATATTTTATATGACTTTTATCAGAATAGAAAATAAATTTTAAAAAAGTACCACAAACTAGGTGGCTTAAAACTATAGAAATTTATTGTCTCACAGTTCTGGAGGCCAGAAGTCTGAAATTAAGGTATCCACCGGGCTGAGCTTCCTCTGAGACTCTGCGTAGAGCTCTTCTTTGTCTCTTCTTAGCTTCTGGGAGCCCCAAACACTTTTTGGCTTGAAGCTGCATGTCTAATCTCTGCCTTTGTCATCATCTTTTCTCTCTGTGGGTGTCTGTTTCTGTGTCCAAATTTTTAAGAGTCCCAGTCATATTGGGGCTTCCTTTGGGGTTCAGGCAGTAAAGAATCTGCCTGCAATGCAGGAGATCCGGGTTCGATCCCTGGGTCAGGAAGATCCCCTGGAGGAGGAAATGGCTACCCACTCCAGGATTCTTGCCTGGAGAATTCCATGGACAGAGGAGCCTGGAGGGCTACAATCCATGGGGTGGCAAAGAGTCGGACACAACTGAGCAGCTAACACTTTCACGTTTCACTTTCAGTCATATTGGATTAGGGACCACCTTAAATGATCTCATTTTAACTTGATGATCTCCATCAAGACCCTATTTCCAAATAAAATTACATTTTGAGTTGCTGGAGGTTAAGACTTCATCACATCTGTTTTGGAGGATACAATTCAATACATAATGGTAAGTAAGTTTGAATCAAACAATGTTTGAGCTTGTTGTTGTTGTTTAGTTCTTAAGTCATGTCTGACTCTTTGTGACCCTATGGACTGAAGCTCACCAGGTTTCCCTGTCCTTCACTATCTCCCAGAGCTGGCTCAAACTCATGTCTATTGAGTTGATGATGCCATTCAACCATCTCATCCTCTGTTGTCCCCTTCTCCTCCTGCCCTCAATCTTTCCCAGCATCAGGGTATTTTCCAATGAGTCAGCTCTTCACATCAGGTGGCCAAAGTATTGGAGCTTCAGCTTCAGCATCAGTTCTTCCAATGAATATTCAGGGTTGATTTCCTTTAGGATTGACTGGTTTCATCTCCTTGTTAGAGCTAAAAGAGACTTTTTCTGTTGGAGTATCCACTGCATGACTTAACCATGCCTAGACTCTCCTGAAATGGAAAGTCATCAGGAAATTCCCAAAATATTAACTATGCTAATCCCTGCAATCTTGATTACCCTCTAAAGTGTAGACTTTTTAGGTCCTCTCTTTTTTCCTGCTGACTGGGGTTTCCACCCTCCTGAGTTAACATTTCATGGTTCACCTGCCTCCTGAGTACACCCTCTGGAGCATCAACAGAGAGCTTAGAGCCATTGCAAAGAGTGAGAACCAGGTGAGACATCCTTTGGGGAGTTCTATGACCTGAACAGAAGTGATATAAAAGGGAAATACAGGGCCACGGAGCATGTGTGGTATAGGAAAGGCAAAGGTACAGAGACAATTAACAACAGACTAAAATTGGAAAAGCTATGTGAAAAGGGCTTGGGGCAGCCCATAGCTGGGGAAAAGACGGGAAAATTAGGTTAAGTGGCAAGAGACTTCAAATCAAATCACCAGATACATACTAAGTGCCCAACTCAGTATTTCAATGAGCCATGGGTGATACAAAGGCATATAATATCTGTTTCCTGCCCTTAAGGAAAGTATAATCTACTTACAGAGGTTAGACATAAAACTCAGGAGAAATAAGATAACATAATATTTAAATAGAAATTCACAGTGCCTCACAATTGATTACTAAATGAGCTGTAAAGCTGATGACAAGCTTTTAAAACTCTGTACCAGGAGAGATTATTTGGTTGTTTATGGTCTAATTAGGAGCATATTTTCTTGCTGGGGGAAAAAAAGGGTTAACTGAGCAGGGCAAATCAATGAACCTAAGAGATGTCTTTTTACCGAGATCAATGGAATTCATAGGCCTTTCACTAGACTGATAAAAAAAAAAAAAGGGATGTAAATGAAATCAGAAATAAAAGAGGTGACATTACAACTGATGACACAGAAATAAAAAAAGGATGATAAGAGACTACTGTGAACAATTATATTCCAGCAACTTGGGTAAGCTAGAAGGAATGGAAGCATTCCGAGAAACATATACCCAACCAAGACTGAATCATGAAGACATGGAAAATCTGAGCAGACTTGCAACTAGCCAGGAGATTGGATCAACCATCAAAAATGTCCCCCAAAAGAAAAGCCCAGGACCAGATGGATTCACTGAGAATTCTACCAAAATTTAAAGAAGAATTAGTGCTAATACTTCTCAAACTATTCTAAAATATTAAAGAAGAGGGAACACTCCCAAACTCATTTTGTGAGGCCAGTGTTATCAGATATCAAAGCCAAACAAAAACAGTACAAGAAAACTACAGGCCAATATCTTTGATGACTACAGATGCAAAAATCCTCAAAAAAATACTAACAAATCAAATTCAACAGCTCATTAAAATGATCATACAACATGACCAAGTGGGATTTACCTGTGTGGGGCAAGGATGGCTCAACAGATGCCAATGATACACCATATTGACAGAATGAAGGATAAAAATCACATGGTCATCTCAGTAGATGCAGAAAAAGCATGTGACAAAATTCAACTGCCTTTCATGATAAAACACTCAACAAACTAGGAAAACAAGGAAACTACTTCAACCTAATAAAGCCCATATATGAAAAGCTCACCACAGGTATCTTACTCAGGGGTGAAACACTGAAAGTTTTTCTTCTAGGAATAAGGCAAGGATGACCACTTACTGCCACTTCTATTCAACATAGTACTGGAAGTTCATGACACAGCAATCAATCAGGGACCCAGGTTGCTGCCGGCTCTGTCATCTTCAGGACATTTATCTCAAGTTACCCTGGGTGTGAACATTTGGCTGGGGGCAAGGGTGGGGGAGAGAGACAGAGTCAGACTCATATGGGGGTGTTTGTGGGCTGCACCTGGAGTGGCATAGATTACTTCTGCTCACATTCCATCTGCCAGTCCAAAGCTTGGTTACAAGGTCACATCTAACTGCAAGGGAGGCTGGGAAACAGTTATGTGCCCAGGAAGGAGGAGAAATGGATTTATGACTAGCTATCAAGTCAAATTCTTTCCCATCTGCTCTTTTTCAGCTGAGGGAACGTGGGCTCAGAGAGGTCCTAGGTCACCGTGAGTAAAGAGAAATTAAGAGATGCAATCTATATATAGTTGATGAAGCAGGAAACAAAAGTGCAGATGTAGTACCTGAAATTATAAACTGACCAATAGAGAAGCCAAAAATATGAAGCTACTGGGAATTCCCTGGTGGTCCACTGGTTAGGACTTGGTGCTTTTGCTGCTGTGGCCCCATTCAGTCCCTGGTTGGGGAACCAAAATCTTGCAAGCTGTGCGGTGAGACACATCCCCCCCCACCCCCAGAAGATGAAGTCACATCGCTTTCTTGAGAGAGGGACTGTAAATGGGGTGGCTAAATGAGTTGTTGGCATATAAATGTTCAGTTGAAGCTCTTTCGTGTTCATTGCTGCTTAATATTCCATTGTGTGAATATTTATTTCACCATGTGTCCATCCACAGCTGATGGACATTTGGGTTATTTTCAATTGGAGGCTGTGATGATGTGCGTACATGAACACACCAGTAAGTGTCTCTGGTGAACATGTACGGGCATTTCAGTTGGGTGTATGATCGCTGGGGCATAGCCACGTTCAACTGTAGCAGGTCATTCCAATGGTTGTACCAACTTACACTCCTGCCCGCAGCAGACGAGTGTTCCAGTTACTCCACGTTCTTGCCAACACTTGGATTTTGTCAGGGGGAGTTCTTAGAGAGCCACTGTCTATGTATTTGGCTGCCTCGGGTCTTAGTTGTGGCACCCGGAAGCTTCTCTAGCTGTGGTGTGTAGGCTCAGGTGCCCCATGGAATGAGGGATCTAGTCCCCAGAAGAACAAAGCCCAGACCTCTCTCTGAGCCAAGTTGAATTCTTTACTACGCAACCCTCCTCAAGCCAACACTGTGAGTCTGAGGGAGCCCCTTCTTCTGTATACTCAGGAGGAGCGGGGAGGGTGAAAGAGGAGACTGAGAGCAAATACCCAGCTGCTAAATTGATGGAAGAGTCTCTTTAAATGACTGAATTCCATTTCTGGACATTTATTTCATGGATGAGCTGGCTCCTGTACATGTGTGGATGCATGAATAAGAAATGATGTACGGATAAGGTTATTTCCTGAAACATTATTTATTGTCATGAGTTCAGCTGAGTTGGAGAGATATCTGGGCTGCCACCTGGGCTGTCGGAGTGGTTGATTAAAGCAACAACAAGCCCAAATGAAAGTAACAGCGAAGCCTTTAGTCACTCAACCTGAAATACAAGCAAGAGGCTCAAACCAGAGAAAGCACTGATGCCCCTGTTCCATTTCCTCCATTGGACAACGTGCAGGTGGTCAGGGGGATTGCTGTAGACGTTGGGGTCATCTCATTGATGGGGATCCCCAAACAGAAGCCTCTGGCAGGTTCCTGGACCCTGAGCCAGGGGGGTGGGGTTGGGGAGAGTGCTGGGAGTGGACAAGTACTGAGCATGAGTCATTATGGGTTTCCCTGGTGGCTCAGTGGTAAAGAATCCAACTGCCAATGCAGGAGACATGGGTTCAGTCCCTGGGTTGGGAAGATCCCCTGGAGAAAGAAGTGGCAACCCACTCCAGTATTCTTGCCTGGGAAATCCCAAGGACAGGGTAGCCTGTCGGGCTACAGTCCACGGGGCTGCAAAAGAATCAGAGGAGACTTAGCAACTGAACAACAACAACAATGAGTCATTGTAGGGAAAAAGTCTTCAAGGTTCCCCACTTGGCTCTCGGATAGGGTCCTTGGCAGAGGCATCTAAAGACCTTGGCCCAAGGTTTCAGGTAAAGAGACTTAGGAATGAAGGCTTCTGGGTTAGGAATGCACATATGCAAGGAGCATGCCAGCCAGGGTGTCTGAGTCTCTGACTGCAGCTCCCCTCAGGGACCGCAGTGAATTTTCTGGGCACCAAGACTTGTGTGGGGAGGGTAGTTTTCCTCCACGAGGCCCATCAGTTCAAGCCTTTGTCACTGCCTACAGTAAGGCCTCAGAAATCTCACTTAAGTTTTTGGGGAAGTGCTCAGTTCAGTTCAGTTGCTCAGTCGTGTCCGACTCTTTGTGACCCCATGGACTGCAGCACGCCAGGCCTCCCTGTCCATCACCAACTCCTGGAGTTTACTCAAACTCATATCCATTGAGTCAGTGATGCCATCCAACCATCTCATTCTCTGTCGTCTGGACTTCAGTTAAAATGAGGAGTTGGGCTTCTCACTTATAAAAACCAATTATTGGAAACAACCTAAGGTCCAGTTAATAGTGGGTTGGTTAAAAAAATTGTGGTTCATCCTCACCAGTAAATCCAACGCATCTTTAAGAAAGGGGAAGCTGTCTGTGTATGTACACAAATGTGGAACAGTATGAGGCTGTAGGAGGGCTCTTGGGAAGTTAGTGAAGAGGGGGAGAGGCACTTCGCAGCTAGGAAGAGCATCTCCAGGGTGGCATCTTAGTTTGTGTGGGGTGAAGTCTATGGTACAATGGCTATCAGTGGTTCTTCTATAGTCTCTTGATGGTTCTCTGATAGCCCAGAGTTCTAACTGTTACTATTAGAAAATGCTGTCTCAAGGTGTCAGAACCTGCTAGAGGACCCCAGGACTGGCAATGGTGGTCCTGGAGCCACCCCAGCAAGACGCGATGACCGTCTAACTTGAGGCTCTGCTACTGAGTGAACATGTTTATTCTCACTGGGTAGAAATGGCCTCTCCTGCTTTGTGAATGAGAGATATTTTGTACTTTCATAAATAAGTGTTTGTTTCCTCTATCTCATAGCAAACCTGGTTGCTCCATACTCATCAAGTACTGGGCTTCCCCAAGTCCTTTCTTAGAGCCATTCCTTGGAATGCTCTGGAATGACCTAGAATGCTATGAAATGAGGACTTGCTTGCAAAGTAGGCTGAGTTTCTTAAAAATATGCAGAGGAGGGATACCTGGTGGTCCAATGGCTAAGATCCCTCCCTCCAAGTGCAGGGGGCCTAGGTTCGATCCTTGTTGGGAGAACTAGATCCCACCTACTGCAACTAAGAGTTCACATGCCACAGCTAAGACCCGGTGCAGCCAAATAAATAAACATTAAAAAATTAAAATATGCAGAGGAGACCAAACCATGGCTTTTACAAGCAATGTGGAGAACAGTCTCATATCACATCCAGAAGTTTGGGCCCACATGCAGGCCCCACCTATCTTACTAGTCAGTCATGCCAACCTGAGTTCTACTTGCTGGCACTTGCTGGCACTTTGCCTGAGAGGTTTCTATGACTGCCAGAGTCTGCTCTGTCTACACTAGAAGAACTGGAGAACTAGTGTCCTCTAGGAGATCCCCTCAACCAGTGACTGATGGGAGATGATGTACAGCATCCTGGCAATCTTGGCCCTTGGGTGGATCCCTGGGGAGGGTCCAACACTGGCTACCAGGGTCCCCTCAATGGGATTAAGGTGGACACTGGTTTGATCATGAATCTTTTGAACTTTAAAGTTTAAAGGCTGCCTTCCCTTCTCCACTCACTTCCTCTCCTCCACTGGTTACTTCCTGGGATCCTCTTCCCAATAAACTACTTGTCCCCACCTCCTTGTCTCAGAGTCTCCTTCTGGGGGGGCCAGAGAAAAGCAGGTGATAAATGCATCAGCTGTTTACCAGGACCTGGTTATGCCCTGTTCTTCCCCCACCCCTGGAAGCTGGATGTGAACCCATTGTGTCCCTAGTCACCATGCAAGGAGGGGTTACCAGCAAATTTGACACGTGAGGACTTTAGAGAGCCCTTGCCCTGGGGCCCAAAGCAAGTGTGTTGGGATCAAGACTGGCTCTTTCCACCATAAGGCAAAGTTCTGAAAAGCAGGTGCTGGAGCTGGTTTTTACTGCTTCTCCTTCCCCTGTGCTGACCAGCTCAGAGCCTACAAACAGGAGATGCTTAGTAAGGATGTCCAGCCAATAAATGCTGAATCCCCAGTAGGGCTAAATAAATCCTTTTACATGGATCAACTAATATTCTCATTATAATAGTCCTGGGTCATGGATACTATTATTAGCATCCTTATTTTATAGGATAAAGTGGGGGAAAGAGGAAAGGGACCTGCCCAAGGCCACATGGCCAATCCTGGATGAAGCCAAGCCCTTCATAGTCCATCACTGGGGTGGATGATGGTGACCAAGTGCACAAAAAGGATGAGGTGAAGTCATGGCTTACCCCACCGCTGGCTGGGTGACAGGGCATCGTCCCGACTTGGAATTCATCTCTGTCACACACGGGGTAACTCGGTCTATTCCCTGTGAATTATCTGCTAGCTGGCAGCTCCATCCATCTGCTAAATAACACAATTAAAAAAAATTTCCAACGAGCTTTCTGATTCTCAGTCCCTGGGGGCCCAACTACATAACTTGGAAATGACTCTTTGGTAAAGTCTGATCAGAGGTAGGTTGTTCAGTAATCAGAAATCATGGTTTCTTCCTCCAGGCTTGAGACTCATAAACATCAGTAGGATGAGTTTTATATTTGGGTTGGACCCAAAATCTAGACGGATCCATTTCCCCCTAATTTATACCAGTTTCAACGGGGAGAAAGCAGCAGGAGGCTGAATTTTTGCTCTGGGAGATCCCCTGGTTCCTCTGTCTGTAGCAGGCAGAGAGGGAGGGAAGGAGGGGGGACATATTGAAAGGAGCTCATGAACTGTCCATGAACTGAGACAGATAAGTGCCAGAGAGAGCCAGCATCAGCACCAGCTGCAGGGCTGAGCAGGAGCAAAATCCCGTGTTCCCTCCTGGAGGTTTCCACAGCAGCGGTGCTGAGAAATGAGAATGCAGCCAGGGCTCATCCCTGGAGACCACAGAAGGAGCTGACCATCCAAAGACCCCTTAGGTAGCAGAAGGTGGGTGGTACGGCAGTTCAGCTGAAGTACCAGGTGGTTCTTTCATTGAGTCATTCAATAAATATTTTTTGAGGACCTACTATGTGCCAGCACTCTGCTAGGCACAGATTCGGTGGTGAATAAAAAAGACAGTGCCTGCCCTTAAAGACAGGATAGGTCAGTGGGTGGGGATGGTCTACCCTGGTGAGAAAGTAAAGTCTGGAGTCAGAGAAGGTGTGGGTGCACCAGCTGAAAGGGTAGGGTCAGAGGCCAGGTTCCCACAGCTGATAACAGAGACTTCTTCATCTTCCCAGAATCTCCAGGAAAGTACTGCACATCTGGAAATGCAACTTGGCGATCCAGCTGTGGCCTCCAAGCCCTGTCTTTGACGTTGCCCTCAAACTCTTAGGTACCGAACGTTGGTCCCCAAAAACAGGAAGTCCTAGGAGAGACAAGACAGGATGGGATGGTGAAAGCATCCTCTGCTCCAAAAAGACGCATCTCTGATTTAAAGGGAGGCCCACATCTGGGGAAGCACATGTTGTGTCAGAAACCAGGTCAGCACATAAATCGAGCGTGTGTCTCTGTCCCCAAGGTCTCCATAAAGCACAGCTTTTGCCGGCTACCTTCTCTAAGGTGGCAATTTATCTGTCATTTCCCAAGCTGCTGCTTTCTGGCAGACCTCATAAATGTCCTTCGTGTCACCTAAATTCTCTCTCCTTGGCAAATAACACAAAACTGTGAGCTGCTGGGGTTTACTCTCCCACCCCCTCGTAAGTTTCCCTCACCTAAGGCACAGGAATTCTGAACTCAGAGCAAAATCCAATTCTTTCCCTGGTTTTTGGCGTGAAAACACATTGGCAGAGTTGACTTCAAAATTCTAATGCATGTTGATTATATATACAGTTGACCAGTTGTTAAATGAGGGTTAGGGGCGCTGATGCTCCATGGGTGGAAAATCCATGTAGAGCTTACAGTCAGTCAGCTCTCTGTATCCGCGATTCCTCGCATCTGTGATTCAGCATGCCCAGATTCAACCAGCTGTGCAGATGGTGTAATAACTTAGTATTTACTATGGGGAAAAAAGGGCTTCCCTGGTAGCTCAGTTGGTAAAGAATCCACCCGCAATGCAGGAAACCCCAGTTCGATTCCTGGGTTGGGAAGATCCGCTGGAGAAGGGATGGGCTACCCACTCCCATTATTCTTGGGCTTCCGTTGTGGCTCAGCTGGTAAAGAATCTGCCAGCAATGCAGGAAACCTGGGTTTTATCCCTGGGTTGGGAAGATCCCCTGGAGAAGGGAAAGGCTACCCACTCCAATATTCTGGCCTAGAGAATTCCATGGACTGTATAGTCCATGGGGTCTCAAAGAGTTGGATACAACTGAGTGACTTTCACTTTCACTTTTTGTTGAAAAAAAATCTGCATATAAGAGAACCTGGGGACTTTCAAACCCGTGTTGCTTAAGGGTCAGTCTAACGAATCTTCTAGTGACTTCCATTACGCCAAACAGCTAAAAGCGCTAATCTTCACAAGAGCCTAGTGAGGTTTGGGCTACACCTCATTTGACAGAGGAGAAAACTGAGGCCAGCTGAGTGAACTGTCACTCAGTCCTTGCCTTCAACAATGATCTATCTCACTCCTCACATGCTCTCAATAAGAGTTGGATATTGGCTATCTCTGGGTCCAGAAGAGCTCCAGACATTTGTTTTTCAAATGTGCCAGGTGATGTCTGTTTCGATGTTTCTGATCACTCTGCTGCCTGTCACTCTCTTCAGTAGCTGTTATTTGCTGGATGTTGACTATGTATCAGGTACAAAGCAATATGTCCTTAAATGCTCACAAGCCTGCCAACCCAGTCCTCCCACCTCACAGATGCTGTTCTAGAAAGATAACCTGAACCGTGGGGCACAGATGGCGCATAAAATGCTCAGCCAGAATAGTGGAGAGTCTAATGAAGAATAAGACATATTCCTCGGTATTCAAATAGTTATAAATGATGGTTCATGGCATGGTTGGGATGGTATTCAACATAGGTGGAGAGGAGACTCAATTGCAACACAAAGAAAAAAAGAGAAGTAAGAATAACAAGTCTGAGAGCTAACAAGGCAACTATCCAAAACAATTTCAAAAAGTGCTTAGAGAAAACAACAGGCTGGAAGGAAGGACACCATAAGTCAGGCTGTGGGTGTGGTGGGGCAATGGGTTTATGAGGGTCAGCACACCAAACATGAATCCATGACAAACCTCTTCCACTTAAGTAATTAGAAGAAATGCTATTCTATTCCACCTTTTTCTATTCTTTTCCATTCCATTCCATTCTATGTTTTGGCCATGCAGTGAGGCTTGCGGAACCTTAGTTCCCTAACCAGGGATTGAATGTAGGCCCTCAGCAGTGAAAGTGCTGAGTCTTAACCACTGGACCACTAGGGAAATAACAAGAAATGAGAAATTTCAAAAGTGCACAAATGCCTTTCAGAACCTGAACAGTTGGTGTGTTTAAGACTGCTGTATTTTCAAAATGAGCTCATCCTGAGGTTCCCCTTGGTCACCCATGGTGGGGGGTGGAGGTGGAAAAGCTGTGGCACAGATTGTGTCAAATCCTTCCTGCCCTAATAAAGGACAATTTATTAGGTGACACTTATAAAGCACACGTGGATGTCTTCATGGCATCCCAGCTGACCCCAAATTGTTCCACCCCAGTCCAGGCTTTCCCAGCTGCAGGGTTGGGCTGGGTCCCACCCACTGAGTTATAGCCTGCCAAGCAGGAAAGCTCACCAATCCCCTCCGCAAATCCTCAGACCCCCCCCCCCTTGAATCCACTGACCTTGTGGATCTGGAGAATGGGGTCGGAGAGCTGAATTCTCTTTAGCAGAGGGAGAGGGAAGCCTTCTGCCAACTTATCTGGAGGTAGAGGCAGAACGTTGAGAGATTTGTTAGTAAATAATTATGGAGAAAATCTTACCAAAAACAAGTTCCTCTCTGCAAACTCCATACACAGTATATTTCCATTTAATTATAACTGAAGATTGGGATTACTATTCTCAAGTTCAGATAAGGAAACTGAAGCACAGAATGGCCAAGTAACTTGTGCTAGGTCACACAGCTAGAAAGCGGAAGAACTGAGGCTTGATGCCAGGCAGGCTGACACAGGAGCCTGAACTCAGCCATGGTGCTCTGTGGAGGTAGAGGCAAGGATAGGGCAGTGTCCACTCATGATAAGAAGCTAGTGGGTACTTGCTCTCGGCCCCCTGCCTGTATCCTGCTTTCTACTGCAGCCAAATGAAGCAGGGCCTCATGGAAAGAGGGTTTAGGTCTTTAAGCTTTTGTTTTTGACTAAGGAGTTAGCAACTAACTGGGAAATGTAAATTTAGAGGTGGACAGGTAGCTCAAGTGCTAAAGAATCCTGCCAATGCAGGAGCCACAGGAGACATGTGTTTGATCCTTCAGTTGGGAAGATCCCCTGGAGAAGAAAAGGGCAACTCACTCCAGAATTCTTGCCTGGGAATTCCCATGGGCAGAGGAGCCTGGCGGGCTACAACCCATGGGGTCACCAAGAGTTGGACACGACTGAGCATGCACGCACCTTGCCTTGGGCTCTGCATGTTAATTTGGTTCTCAGTGTTTCACCTGTCACTTCAGGGTGTGTGTGGGCACTTCTGTGAGCCCTTCTTTCTTCCTTAGGAGGAGGTTTCCTGTGCTCCCAAAACTGCCCGTGTCCCCAACCCTCGTTAGAACCGTGGAAGAAGATGAGGCGAACTTCAACACCCATCTCACAGACAGGCCACTGAAACTGAGAGGATAAGTGACTCGCTCAGATCACGCAGCCTGCAGGAGAGCCCTGGTTCCAGCTTTCTTTCCCCCAAAGGGCAGTGTCCACTCTTGACTTAGAAAAGTCCATAGTGATTCTTACCATTGATCTTGGGGTAAAAGTTGTTGAGAAGGTAATAATTGAGCAGTGCCTCCAACAGCTCCGCCTAGTGGAGAATAGGAGAGTTACACCATAATCCCATGTACTATCTTGCCCACCAACAAACCCACAAAGAACCACCCTTAGGGGTGGGGTGGTCCTGTAAGTGCTGACATGGCAAAAGCCTTGGGGGAAAAAAAAAAAAGCAAATTTCAGGTAGATACCTACATCATGCTATTGCTTTATAAGATAAAACTATTTTGAGATGCATGTTCATGTGTGTACAAAGTGATAGAAAATTTTGGAAGACTGCACAACCACCACGCCTACACGATCTTTCCTCTAGGAAGAACATCAAGGTTTGGCTTAGCCTTAAATTTAGTATGTAATTTTTCTTTTTGCAGTGAAAATGTTTTCCGAAATCACTTATATAACAAAAAATGATTTTAAAGTTGAAACAAAAATTATGAAACCCAATTTTAACACTCACTGTGTGCCAGGTATTAGGACTCAGAGTATGATACATATATATACTGGATTCGCTGTAAGTCTTCAAAGTTAATATTAATGCCCCCATTTCACAGATAAGAAAACTAAGACCCACAGAATGAAAGTGACTTGCTAGAAATTGAATCCAGATTTATATGAATCTACAGGTCTTGTTTTCTACAGTCGGTGTTGGGAAAACCTGATAGGATGACTTGAAACAAATATTTATTTAGTTTAAAATATCTTTTTTTTGGTTGCGCTAGGTCTTCAGTGCTACCCGCGGGCTTTCTCTAGTTGTGGTGAGTGGGGGCTCCTCTCTAGCTGTGCTGCCCGGGCTTCTCATTGTGGTGGCTTCTTTTGTTGCAGAGCACGGGCTCCAGGCACATGGGCTTCAGTACTTGCTGCGCTCGGTCTTGGTTGCTCCGTGGCATGTGGAATCTTCCTGGATCAGGGACCGAACCCGTGTCTCCTGCATTGGCAGGCGGATTCTCATCCACTGTTCCACCAGGGAAGTCCCAGGATGACTTTTTGTGACTCTTTACATAGGAATAATTTACTTCACAACACATTTTTACATGCCACGCACGGATACAGTATTAGTGTGTTATTATTCGCTTCATCCTTCATTCTCTGAAAGGAGTCATCCTGCGGGGCCCCTGTGACCAGCGTCTCTCCTCACACTTATGTGTTTATGTCCTCTGGCACCTGAGGGAAAGTCTGGTCAGTGGAGGGCAGGTAGAGGGGGGTCCGAGAGGACCAGTGTCCATAGGATGGTGAAAAGGTAGCCAACTACTGTAGGTTAAATCTTTCCATCTCCTCCTTGACCTGTGAGGAGGAACATCACCACACTTTCCCTCTTCAGAAATCTCTCCTTGAGTGTTTCAGCCCACGCAAATCTTCCCATTCTTTTTTCTACTTTCACATGGGGACTTTTCGCCATGGCCACGTTTCCTCTTTGTGGAAATCGTCTCTTGGTTTTGCCTGCCCAGCCATCAATTCCTTTTGTTTAAATAACAGAATTCCTATTTTCTTCAGGGGAATGCTCCTTTCCTTTCTCAGTCCATGTGGTTTGGGACTGCAAATATCGGTTCTGGGAGTGTAGATGAAACTCATGCTGGTTGATTGGCTTTGTCCAATTTCCAGCCAAGATGTTTGGCTGGAAATTGGCACTTGATTAAGAATAATCCAATGAGGACTAGCACATGATCTTGTTTGTTTGTTTTTTTTTTTAAATAAAACTACAGGAAATTTCGTGAATTTTCCACCAATGGGAAGAACCTGCCTAAGGATGAAGCCAACAGATAAAAACAGAATGGAGAGGCAGAGATTCTTCTCTTAGTATATATATATATGTTCTTTTTTCTTTTAAAAAAACTGCATGAAAGATTCTTTAAACTCTATAGTGCGCTACAGTTTTCAGAAGTTTCACACACACGATTTCATACAGTCCTATAATAACTTCCCCTGCCTTTTCAAATTGATGCACTAATCTGAACACCTGGATCCAGCTATGCCTGAAACCTCTAGCCTTAGCTTTTTTATTTTTGTTTTTTAGTTGTATGATTCTATTCATTCCTCCTCTTTGCTTAAGACACTTTTAGTTAGCCTTTTTTTCCTTGCAATTAAAAGAATTCTGTCCACCAAATGATTTAATTGTACACTGCCTAATATTGGGGGTAACTGTTCTTCTGCCCGATGTTTCTTGTCCTCAGGGACTTCTATGATTTCTAGGGCTGAGAGTAACTCTTCTCCTTCTCTATTACAGGTGCCAAAGCACTGCTTAGTAAATACTCTAAATTATTACCCTAATCATTTCTTACATAAAAGCAACAATAACTTACACTGAATCGTCCAACTTTAGATTCTTTCAGTTCCACTTGTATCCTATAACAAATCAGAGAAGATTCAGAGATGTGGGCGTTATGTTCAAGGGAAACCTAAGGTGGGGATTCCCCAGAAGGAAACCCAACTGGAGAAAGCATAGTGCCAAGGGTGTGGTAGAGTGAGAGCGAGAAAGATTATTGAGGAACCAAAAACAATGATACGACCTTACTGGGAAGACTTGCAGAGGGGAAGTGTGTAGTGTAAAAGCACTCAATCTCTATAATTTCAGGAAGTCAGTATTGCTGATGTCTAAAATTCATAGATAAGGGAAAAACAGTAAATTCTTTAGAAGTTTGGAAGTAATGGTGGAAAGGAAGTTTAAGGAGACAGGTCCAGTGGGGGAAAACAATTGGGCCAGTTGGGTTAAAATTTAAGTTTGCTTCCTCACCCAGTGGTGGGCCCTAAGGTTGAAGGAGGATCCAATTACATCCCACCTCCAGCTGCACTGAATCAGCTGCAGTGTCAGATGGAGTGAGCCCAGTTGAGCGCCCCCACGTGGGCAGTAGGCTGACTTACTTTCCTGGCTCCAAGAATCCAGTGATCTTGCTGGTGTTGAAGGTCAACATGGCAGACACATTAGTGGCCTGGAAATTCCAGTAAAAAGAAACAGGTCTAAATGAAGGAGGTTGTCATGTACAGGATGCATAACTATGAGAACTGGCTGTCTCCTCTAAACTAATACCTCACTGAGTTAAAGCAGGACCTTGCCCACTGGACTGTAGGCTACCAGGAAGCTCATTGTAGGTACTCAATAAATGTTTGAACTTGGACTTGAACATTTTTACTTGAAATTGCTCACTATTATGGGCTTCCAAGGTGGCACTAGTGGTAAAGAATCCACCTGTAATGCAGGAAACCCAGGTTCGATCCCTGGGTTGGGAAGATCCCCTGGAGGAGCGTATAGCAACCCATTCCAGTATTCTTGCCTGGAGAATCCCCATGGACAGAGGAGCCTGGAGGGCTAAAGTCCACAGGGTCACAAAGAGTTGGACATGACTGAAATGACTTAGCATGGCATGGCTGACTACGATAGCAATTAAACTTTGAACAGACTACCGAGAGAAGATGTGCGGTGCTTTGTTGCTTCATCGTGTCCAGCGCTTTGTGATCCCATGGACTGCAGCCTACCAGGCTCCTCCGTCCATGGGGATTCTCCAGGCAAGAATACTGGAGTGGGTTGCCATGCCCTCCTCCAGGGGGTCTTCCTGACCCAGGGATCGAACCCAAGTCTCCTGCATTGCAGGCGGATTCCTTACTGTCTGAGCCACCAAGGTACAGAGGCTTATCTCTGGAGATCTCTAAAGGGATCCTTTCTAGCTGTCTCAGGGCCAAGATTCAGCTCTAAGAAATAATAACAGTAATAATAATAAATTATGTTTTAATTTAAAATATGTTGATGACAAGTTCGATAACAATGACAACCATTAAATTGCACATCAACATCTGGGAGCAATTGTTACTGTTTAGCTGCTAAATCTGGACTTCTCCTTATGGACTCACTTAGTGGAACAAGCATACATTAAGTAAATAAACCTGCAAAGAGCTACATAAGTATCTTTACATAAGTCCTATGAAGAAAAATAATAGGATGCCATAAGACAAAAAAGTGACAAGGGTCGTAAGATAGATCAGGGATAAGGGCAATCAAGAAAGGCCAATCTTGGGACTTTCCTGATGGTCCAGTGGTTAAGAATCTGCCTGCCAATGCAGGGGACATGCGTTCGATCCCTGGTCTGGGAACTAAGACCCCACATGCTGTGGGGCAACTAAGCCTGTGCATCACAGTCTGAAGACTGCATGCCCCATAAGCTGCGCTCTATGACAACAGAAGCCAGCACAATGAGAAGCTTGTGCACTGCAACTAGAGAGTAGCCCCCAGTCTCTGCAACTAGAGAAATGAAGACCCATAGCAACCAAAAATAAATAAACTTAGATAAAAAAGAAGAGAAAGGCCTATCTGAGGATCCTTAAGTTGAGATCAATTTTAAGGAATTAACCAGGTGGTCAGTGCAAGGAAGAACCAGCAGGAAAAGGCAACAACATTTGCAAAGGCTTTGAACCTTACCACACCGAGCCGGAAGACAGGCTCCTTGACGGAGTTGGGCAGGAGCACAAAGGCCTCGATCTCCATCTGGGCGGCTGTGGACAGATTCCCAGGGCTGAAGTTCAGGCATGGGGCAGAGATCACTGCTCCCTGGAGCTCCAAGTTTGTGTTGGGGTACAGTCTGGCTATCTGAGGGTGGAATGAAGAGATTATGTCGAGAAGAAAATATGCAGGTTTGCTGGGACAACTTGGAGGGAGCTAGAGCAAGCTGAGACCACCTGTTGGTTTAATTTCCACAAAATGCTCTGTGCCTTGTTCTCTTAAAGGTATCACTGGACATCCTTCCATGTCAGACATATAGAGCCTGCGTCACCTCCTGGCTGAACTGTATTCTATTCCACTGTGTGTGGGTACTACAAATGATCTAATCTTATTGGGCATCAAGTTGTCTCCAAAGTGTTGCCTTTTAATAACTACTCCCCTGTGTACCCTTGGCTATTATTTTGGGGGATACATTCCCTGCGGAGTCCAAGGACAAGAATATTTTTAAAGCTTCTGCCAGGTATTGCCAAACTATCCTCCAGAAAGGTTGGACTGAGTTTTTTCACTCCACACCCCTCCCTGGGCCATCGCTGAGAGCTATTGCTTCTCTAGAGCCCGCACGCCTGGCTCCCTTCCCCCTAGTCTGATAACTGCATACGCCAATGTTTTTGAGATATGACACACCTAGATTCTAGCATTTAAAAAGCTCTGGCAATTTTCTGTTTAATTAAAATTTAATCTGGGGTCAAGACTGTTCCGTGTAGGGGGGAAGTTGGTAGAGGAACAGTCCCAAGAGCCTTTTAACTATGCAAATATAAAATCTACGTTCTATTGTAAAAGGGAGATGTTTAGAAGGTTGAGGAGGTAAATCACTTTCCCTCAAAAGGATAGCTGATCTGCTTATGTGTCAGGTTGATTATGATGTGAGCAGGAAGGAGGAGGGGGAGTTTCCTCCTCTTTCTGGGCAAAAAGGGCTGTTGGAGCCAGGATGTGGCCAAGGTCCCAAAGCTAGTGCCAACAATACAGCGGCAGGTTGGGCTGTTGTGGGGTTCTAGGGAGAGAAGGGGCCTGCTGTGGGGGGTGCCTTATGGAAGGAGATGACCCAGGTACTGCAGCATTTGAAGTTTAACAATTTTCCCATCATTATAATTCCTCTCAGCCATCATCAAGCCTCCTGAAAGGAACTTTAAACACTACTGCCTATCTGAGCGGTGTCTTAAGGGTACCCAGAAATTAGAGGAGAAGACAGGTAGATTTCTATGGGATTAAATGAGACATTGCACATAAAGAGCTTAGTCCAGCAATGACAGAGCTACAGGGTTATTCACCGTGTCACTGATATAGCAAAGAGAAAACGTACATGTCCTTCCATGGGAGACCCAGATACTCAAACTATGCTCAGTCCATAATACAATGGCAGACAGGATTCCCAGGAAAACAAGAGTGAGGAAGCTTTTTATTTACCTATACAGAATCATCTCCTGGTACAGTAGGGGAAAAAGTAAGGTGAAAACTGGTGTGTAAAATATACCTCCATTTGTGTAAAAAAACAAAGGAAAGACAAATAACATTTGTTTGTATATACATACAATCTCCCCAGAAGGATGTGTGCAATCTGATAATATTGGTAGACTTGGGGTGTGAGCTGGATGTTTAGGGGACAGGAGTGGATGGGAATTTTCACTCTATAACTTTTTAGGTCTTTTGAATCTTGAACCATGAGAATTTATTATCCATTCAAAAGATAATTTTTGTAAAGCTGCAAGAACAGGGCCTGACCGCTACTACACCCTCTGTGAATTGGGGTACATTTTGTGGGGCCTGTCAGTATTCCTTGGGATTGTCAGAGATCATCAGTAAGAGACTGGGTGGTCTGTGGTTCCAGGAGACACAGGGCTTGGGCCTCTGTCATTTTGACTTTGAAGGGAAACCTGTAGCACCCCAGCCTTCAGTGGGGACCCTGCTGTGGGCCTTCTGACTCTTGATCAAGCTGAGAGGAGGTTGCAGGTTTTAAAGAATACTCCTGAAGGCTTTCGGGGCTCAACCTGCACCCTGAGGGCTAAGGGAAGCCTTACCCTGGGAACAAAGGCGCGGAAGGACTTGGTGTTCAGTCGAATGGTAGAATCAGGTGGAATCTGCAATGAAGGGACACAAAGAAGTTTTAGGTGCTCCGGCCAGAGCTGAAGGTCTGAAGAGAGATGGGGAAGTGAGAGGGTATTTAATAATGTAGCTTCTTGACTGCTTGCGGTTACCATGGCAATGATGAGATGCTTGTTCTGCATTCACCGTGAGCACATGAATCTCTGGGGTCCTGGATGCTCTCCTTGGGGCATAGGTGACATGCAGGACTCAATCAGAGGATCCACAAGAGTGAGATTTGCAGTCTCACAGACCTAGGTTTGACTCTAGGTTACTATGTAATCCCAGCTGAGTCCCTTTCCCTCTCTGAGCCTCAACTTCCTCACCTATAAAATGGAGATAATTATGTGTGTGCGTGTATGTGTGTGTGTTAAGTTGCTTCATTTATGTCTGACTCTTTGCGACCCCATGAACTGTAGCCCACCAGGCTCCTCTGTCCATGGGATTCTCCAAGCAAGAATATTGGAGTGGGTTACTGGGCCCTCCTCCGGGGGATCTTCCAGACCCAGGGATTGAACCCATGTCTCTTATGTCTCCTGCACTGGCAGGTGGGTTCTTTACCACTAGTGCCAGTCCAAGAGATAATTATAGTCCCCACTTGTTGGGTTATTGTGAGAGCTAAATGAAATGGTGAGTATAAAACATTTAGCCCAAGGCCTACCACATAGTGGGCATTCAATAAAACACAGCTACTATGATCCCTTCCGCTGAAGGAAAGGTCTGTACCACAGGTGGGAAGGGTGACTCAAAAATGACAATAGAAGTAAATGACCCTGGCATGGATGAGAAATCATTCAAAGGACAAATGTCACTCCATCCATCACTGCTGGTCTCCAATTTATTACCAGGATTGGCTGGACCATCCAGTTTGGACTGCATTGTGTTTCCTCCACCATCCTGACATGGAACACGAGGCTTCAGCTTTTACAAAGAGCTACAAGAAACAGCTGCCTAAAACCCCAGAAATTTGAAAGAAACAAAGAAATTTTCATGATGTGACCCACTATAAAATGTAGTAACCTTTATACAAAGCCACATTGGAGACAGTTTTGTTTTAGAGGTAAATGCTAAGGTGACGTCTTCTCTCCTTTTCACTATGAATCCCTAAATCCTGTACTCTTTCCATTTTGACTACAGGAAGCACTCACACAGATCTGTGGTTTTTAAAAAATTCAACTTATGGGTCCCGTGTCTCCATAATTGTGCCTTACTTTTAACTTGGTCTTTATTTTCTATTCTATGAAATCTTATGAATTTATCAGTGTATCTATTATCCTGCCTCCTTCACTAAAATCTTTTTTTAAATCTCCACAAACCATCAGGATGAAAGAAAATATGCATGAGAACAGATCTAGGGACTTCCCTGGTGGTCCAGTGGTTAAAAACCTGCAGGGGACACAGGTTCAATCCCTGGTCAGGGAACTAAGATCCCACATGCCATGGGAAAGCTAAGCCTGAATGCTGCAAATACTGAGCCCATGTAATCTAGAGTCCATGCTCCACAACTAGAGAAGCCCCCGTGCTCCACAGGACCCAGCACGTGCACACACACACACACATACACACACACACACACACACACACACACACACAAAGATAACGGATCTAGACAGGAGGGAAAAGTAAAATATGGACAAGCAAGCCACAAAATCTTCCACAATTGTTATAATGGAGAAAGAACTTTGAGCTTCCTGGCCACCAAAGTGAAAAGGGAAATTGTGCTAACATATTTTTCCTGCTCTTGATCTTTTTTCTTAGTTATAGTTTACTATTTCACTGATGTAAATGGGTGGAAAAGAAAGAGGAAGGAAGACCAAGTGACAAAGTCATCTGTGAGAGCTATTCTGCTACGAGTCTCACCATGTCATCCGTGATGGTAAAGTTCAGGAATCCCGCTTTATGATAAACTAGGCTGGCGGTGTTGAAGGCATAATCAGAGATGGCAAAGTAGACCATTCGGCTGTGTTCCTCAGGAAGGTTCATGACAGGAGCAAGGAAAGCAACTGGGAAGCGGTCCTCTAGGCTAAAAATTTCTCCCTAGAAAGAGAGAGAGAGAGAATCCATTTGAACTTTTCTAAGTCTATCCCAGGGCTAGACACCTGAGCTGGGAGCCTATAGAGTCTGATGAGGGAACACTGGCTAGAAACACTGCCTGAAATTCCACCATTAAAGATGTTTTCCTTGGAATCTTAAAAAAAAAAAAAAAGATCCAAATGAACTTGTTTACAAAATGGAAGTAGAGTCACAGATGTAGGGAGCAAACTTATGGTTCCTAGAGGATGGGGCAGGGGAAGGGATAAGTTGGGATCCTGGGACTGACACATATACACTGCTAAATACAAAATAGATGACTGATGAGAACCTGCCGCATAGCACAGGGAACGCTCCTCAGTAGTCTGTAATGATCTATATGGGAACAGAACCTTAGAAAAAGAGTGGATATATGTCTCTCTATAACTAATTCACCTTGCTGTAGGCCTGAAATTAACACAGCACTGTAAATCATCTACGTGTGTGTGCTCAGTCACTCCGTCGTGTCTGACTCTTTGTGATCCCAGGGGCTGGGGCCTGTCAGGCTCCTCTTGTCCGTGGAATTTTTCAGGCAAGAGTACTGGAGTGCGTTGCCATGTTCCTCCTCCAGGGGCTCTTCCCGACTCAGGGATTGAACCCATGTCTCCTGCACTGGCAAGTAGATTCTTTATCACTAGAGTTACTTGGGTCACTCAAATCAACTATACTCCAATAAAATTGTTTTAAAAAATATGCTTTCCTTTGGGTCAAAGTGTATGTCCAGGATCCCCTAATGAAACGCTCATCAGAAGCTTTGGTGTTTTAACCTATAGGACCTCTTGGCCAGCTCTTCAGTGCCATCGAGGGCCAGCTCTGGTTAATGTCACCTGCAAGGTGGGATAGGTGAAGGAGTGGAGTTGGGGGCAGGGGAGGAAGGAAGTTTCAAGGCCTAAGTGATGTAAGACACCATGGAAGGATCCTGGCTCTGGGAATACTCCCCACCACTCCATATTGCCCTGCCCTTGACACAGTGGGAACCACGGGGACACAGGGACAGATCTGAAGCTGGGGAACAGGAGGCCCCAAGAAAGGGCTGAGCTGAGGGAATGCCACACCAGGGCTGGACCCACTCAAGCCCCTGACCCAGGACCCTTACCTTGAACATCACATCCAGCATTTGGGCTGTTGCTTGAGGGGCCCCCATTAAGCTGTAATCAAGGCCAGCGAGATGGTCAATCTTCGTTGTGACTGTGAACCAGGGGAAGGGACAGAATTAGGAGGCGGGTGATGCAGAAGTGGTGAGGGCTCTGGCTGACCCACACTCCCTCTGGAGAGGTCTCCAGAGCCCCTTGCCCCTCCACCTTAAGACCCTCCACCCAGTCCAGTGCTGGGGCAAAGAGTTCCTTCACCAAGAAAGAGGTGACATGGTTTCTTCTGTTCGGCTGATGATTTAGCCACAAGGGGACAGGTGTGCTTAGCCCAGAGCCTGAGCAGTTTCCAGAGTCTTACACACACCCCCCCCCCGCCCGCCACACACACACACAGCCTGAGCGCAGGAGGAGCTCAGGTGTGGCAGCCCCTCCATACCCAGAACTTCACACCAAAGAAGACATACGATAGGGAAAATTCTCCAACCGAAGATATTGCTCTTCAACTTTATAACCAAGACCTTGATCTTCAAGGAAACCAGCCTCCTACCAATATCAACAAATAACCAGGAAGGCGGGGCCATGTTCAGAGGACCCAGAGACTCCCCTCCAAGACCTTGGGGGCAGGAGCTCTCTCTCCCACATGCTGGGGCCTCTGTGCCCACATGGGTCTCCACTGAAGGGAAGGTTAGCAGTGAGTGTGGAGGCCTGGGGGCCAAGGCATCAGGGAACACCTCCAATTGTCCAGGACCTGTCCCTGACAACTTTACCTGTGTAGCCTAACTCTGGAGCCTCTGCTTGTAGAGAACCGTTCTATAGGTACTCTTAAGTGCAGGCAAAGAGGTAGTATGAGATGCTCTCTGCCCCATTGTTGGTAATAGGAAAGGATGACAACAAACCTACCTGTCCAGCAGCTGGGGGCTCACTAAATAAATGGAGACACATCCATAAGATAGAACACTGTGCAGTTATTAAAATGAAGTCTAGGGACTTCCTTGGAAGTCCAGCGGTTGGTGGTTACTCCACGCTTCCACTGCAGGGGGCACAAGTTCGATCACTGATTGGGGACCTAAGATACTGCAAGCTGAGTGGCATGGCCAAAAAAAAATGACGTCTATATAATTATTTTGGAAAACTGTTTGGCAGGATCTGGTAAGGCTGAACCTAGGCACATCACAGGAACCTGTAATTTCTCTCCTGCATATATATTCCAAGATCCATGTCCATATGACCTAGAATATTCACAGCAGTACTACCCACAATGATTTAGAACTGAAACTACCCAAATGGCCTTCCACAGGTCTATAGATAAACAAATGGAGAGATGTTATGGCTGATCCACATTGTTGTACAGAAGAAGCCAACACAACATTGTAGAGCAATTATCCTCCAAATTTAAAAAAAAAAATGGAAAGACATGGACACAGTGGATGACACAGCAGGAGAGTGAATGAACTCATAATATGGAACAATATGGATTGACTTCATATTTTATTATTTTTTTGAGATTTTCTTTATGTGAACCGTTTTTAAAGTCTTTATTGAATTTGTTACAATATTACTTTGGTTTTATGTTTTGGTTTTTTTAGCTGCAAGTCATGTGGGATCTTAGCTCCCCAACCAGGGATTGAACCCACACCCCCAGCACTGGAAGGCGAAGTCTTAATCTCTGGACCACCAGGGAGGTCCATGGAGTGACCTCATATCTTAAAGTTGGACAGAGAAAGCCTTCTGCTTTTGATAAAAGACTGTGATTACTGTATAGGTCCATTCATGTACCAAGTGCAAAGCTGATCTTTGCTGGAAGAAGTAGAGAGGATGGTCACCCTTGAGGGGTGGGTAGTGCCAGAAGGAGACATGAATGGACTCTGAAAGGCCAGCCATGTTCTGTATATTGATCTGGAAGCAGATAAGTGCGTGTGCTCAGTTTGTGAAAAATTTTTAAAAACTCCACTTACAGTTTGAGCACTTTTCTCTCTGTATTGACTTCCATAAAAACATTTTTAAAAATGAGATCTGTTTATGTGTGCTGATGGAAAAAGATCTCCAAGGTATACAGGCTACAAAAGAACAATGTTTCTACTATTATAGACTAATGTATATGTTCATAATTATGCATATTCACATATATTCATGAACAAAAGTAATACATATGTGAATGTATGGTGGTGGTGGTGATTTCGCTGCTAAGTCGTGTCCGACTCTTTGTGACCCCATGGACTGTAGCCCACCAGACTCCTCTGTCCAGGGGATTTCCCAGGCAAGAATACTGGAGTTGCCGTTTATTTCTCCAGGGGATCCTCCCAGACCAGGGATTGAACTCCTGCATTGCAGGTGGATTCTTTTACTGATAAGCCACCAGGGAAACCCATGTAAATGTATATTCATATGCTTATGTATGTGTATATTTATATTTGTACATGCAAAGGAAACATCTGAGAGTACACACTCAAAACAGAGTTTACCTCTTGGAAGAAAATTTGGGGAGGAAAGGGGACTTTTAATTTTTACTTTCAACACTGCTGCTCCATGTAAGTAAGATATCATAAGGTACATATTAATGTACACACTTATAAAAATTAATGAGAATCAAGGATGGGTGGAGTGTCCTACCTGGCAGGGTTTGGAGATAAGGCTGTAGCTCAGAGGTCACCGAGTCCTGAATAATTTCGCAAATCTGAAAAATATGGGAAAAGAAAGCCCGAGTGAGTTTGCTGGCTTTGGTCTGGCCCTGTGCTAATTGCTTCAGTCCCATTTCACATCTTTGCTAGTTGGTCATTGATTCTACAAAAATTCATAAGTGCTTATGATGTGCCAGGTACCGAGAAAATAGAAATGATCAAAAACATGTCTGCTCCCACATGGACCCCAATAGAGTCCAGTTGGGCCTGTTAAAGTCCATCACAGGACTGGAAATCAGAGCTAGGTAATTGCCTATGCAGCCGGATGAGGCAACATGGCTGGAGGCACTGCCTGAAACTCCGTCATGAAAGACCTATTCCTTTGAGAATCCCTAGTCTCTCAGGGTCTAGAATTGAACAGCAGAATTAGATAGTTAAGTAGCAATAGCCACACAAATAAGTGTATACTTAATGCAGATACTTAACAGATTAGCTGGATGGATCAACAGTCCTTGTGTTACCGAGTCCAAGCTCGCTCTGCTTGCTGAACGCCAAACAACAGGCCAATGGATGGAGACAGGTAGTAAGACAAGGAATCTGTTATTCCAAGAGCCAGCTGACCCAGAAGATGGCAGACTAACGCTTCAAAATAACCATCTTCTCAGGGTCTGGATGTGGGGTTCTTTTATAGATCAGAGATGGGAGAGATGAGGAAACAAAGTAAAAAGGCTATTGATCTTGCAAATATCTCCTAGAATGACAAGCCTTGGGAAGGGGATGTGTTAATTTCTTCCTTCGTGCCATCTACAAGTGGACCAGGGTTCTGAACAAAGGCACTTTAACAGTCAGGAGAGGGGCAGGATTTTCTGAGGCAGGCCATTATGTCTAATAACAAAAGCAAGGAAAAGCAAGTCAAAGCAACAGTTCCAGCGTAGAGTCAGAATTGGCTTTTCCCTGCAACACTTGTTTCCCCAGCTGCTTGTGGAAGACTGAATCCTCCCATCCAACAGGCTACCACACATAGTAAACACTCAGAATTTGCTGCCCCAGTTAAATTGTGTGCTTCTCAAGAAATGGAAATGCATGCTCTCAAACCTGTTTGCTTTCCTTGCTATTGCAATCACTCAATTATTCCTTACGTAGGGACTTCCCTGGTAATCCAGAGATTAAGAGTCCATCTTGCAATGCGGGGGATGTGGGTTCGATCCCTGGTTGGGGAACTGAGATGCTATGGAGCAACTAAGCCTGCACACCACAACTACTGAGTCCATGTGAGACAACTAGACAATCTGTATGCCACAACGAAAGATCCCACCTGCGGAAACCAAGACCCGATGTAGCCAAATAAATAAATAAATATTGAAAATTCTTTTTTATGTAAACCCATGAAATAAAGACTGAGAAAAGAGTTGTTTCTCTGAAAAACCTGTGGTAAGTGCTTTGGAAAGGTGAGTTGCTTAAAGAAAATGCCAGTAAACTGCTGTGGACCGGAAAAGCTTACCAGGAAAACAATTATAAAAATACGGAAGGATTCTGCATTGAGATCGCTTAGCAAACATCTCTAGATTCTCACTGTGGTTAAAGAAATCTAAGCCAGAACCTGTGGCTGATGCATGTTAATTGTTAGGACAGTGCTAGGCCAATTAAGAGACTGTTTACAAAGAATGGTTCTGCGTCTTAGGTCAAAGGAATGTGCATTTACTGTTTCTTAAAATATTTGGATTCATATGTAAATATTTTCTTTGTTCAAGGCTGTGTGAGTGAGCCCTCACTTTATTTTTTTTCCCCATTTATTTATTTATTTTTATTTTTGGCTGTTTTGGGTCTTCATTGCTCCACGCGGGCTTTCTCTAGTTGCAGAGAGCCGGAGTTACTCTTTGTTGCAGTGCACAGACTTCTCATTGCGTTGGCTTCTCCTGTTGTGGAGCACAGACTCTAGGGTATGTGGGCTCAGTAGTCACAGCTCCCAGGCTCTGGAACACAGGCTCAATAGTAGTGGCCTACAGGCTTAGTTGCTCTGCTGCACGTGGAATAGTCCCAGACCGGGGATAGAATCCATGTCTCCTGCATTGGCAGGCCGATTCTTAACCACTGGACTACCAGGGAAGTCTGAGCCCTCACTTTAAACAGCTTTTTTTATTAACCAGCTATCACCTATCCTCCACAGATACAGTGGAGGAGAGGGACTTATGGGGGAGGTGTCCTAGGGCACGTATGTGGCCCTGGCCAAGTGAGAGGGTCACTGATGGCTCCTATGAGGAGGTGACATTTTCAGGGCAAGTTGTGGCTCAGATGGTAAAGAATCTGCCTGCCATGCAGGAGACCCGGATTCACAGCACTATTGTTGTATAATATTATTAGTCTTTATTGTCTCCATCATAAACAGGGGAGCATAAATCCACACCACCATGAAGAAAACTATGTCCCACTAGAAAGGCATGGAAACATGCAACGGGGTGCATGACAAGAGGATTGGCATGTTTCCCAAGCTCGCCTAGACCCTGGGACCCCAGAGCAAGAAAAGGAACAGAACTGCTTGCCACGTCCCATCCTTGGGGTCTGCATGCTATTTTCACTTCAACCACCAGGAGGCACTCAAAGCCAAATCAGACTTGGATCAAGAGAGGTGTGTGCCTGTGTTTCCCCTTTCCACTTCGTTACTGTCTCTCTTCCCAAGCAGTCATCGCTACAAATGCAGCTCCAGGTAGATGATACACCAGGGCCAGGATTTTAGGGTGAAGTAGGTGGATGAGAGAACTGAAAGTTAACATACACCTCTTTATTTTAGCCACAGATTCCAAAATTTGGGGATTTCACAGGATATTTTTAAATGGGGAAAACTGACACTGTTGCTCTTTATACAAAGCAACACAAAGCAGGTGCTCATGTGTTCACCCAGGTAGGAACCAGAGCTCCTACCTGGTCCACACACTCCCAAAGCTTCCTGCTTGGTCTCCACGGGCACCTAAGTGTTGATTTCCTTTTTGGCTTTTGTGGACTGCAGAGCTGGGGTGGGCAGTGAGAAGAACAAGCCAACTCTATTCCCTATTGTTTGACCCTTTGGCCAAGCATCTGACCATTTTCTGTCGAACTGAATAGACTCGGAGTCCAGACACCTACATCTTGCCCTCAGCTTTGCTGCACACCAGCTCCATGACCTTGATTTGTCCTTTCTGGGCCTTGAGCCCAAATATGCCTGGGCCAGCCCCTAGGGCTGTTCAAGTCCAAAGATCACTGAGAATTTGCACCCAACCCATGAGAAGCTCAGCAATGCCAGCTGCTTGGACAAGCTTACCTTGCTCTCCAAGACCCTGCGGAACTTGGACTCGATCTGGCTATGAAAGAGATTCAGCAGCCACCTGGGGAGGAAAGCACAGTGGATGGTCAGCTTGGTGGCCCTGAATGCAGGGAAAGCGGGGCATCAGGGAGAGTCAGACCAGTTCCCAAGAGAGGGCTCCCGTCCCCATCCTGGCCCCTGCAGTGTTCCAGAATCCTGAAGGGGATGAGCATGCAGACTCCCATTTCCCAGCACACCCCCTGATTCAGTGCATCTGACAGCCCAGCCCCAAATTCAATAGATGTGGAGGAGGGGCTGGAGACTCCATGCAACTTCCCGGGTGGCTCATGTCTGCTAATGTGAGAGACAAGGGAGACACAGTTTTGATCCCTGATTGAGGAAGATCCCCTGGAGTAGGTAATGGCAACCCATTCCAGTATTATCACCTGGAAAATTCCATGGACAGAGGGACCTGGCGGGCTACAGTCCATGGGGTTGCAAAGAGCCGGACACGACTGAGCACGCACACTACCATCACCACCACCACCACCTGGAGAATCCATGTTTTTCTTTTTCTTTTTTTGGAATATATCTTTATTTATTCTTATTTTTAAATTTTTGGCTGTGCCTCACAGCAACTGGGATCTCAGTTCCCCGACCAGGATCAAACCGGCCCCTCCTGCAGTGGAAGCGCAGAATCTTAAGCACTGGACCACCAGGGAAGTCACAAATTCATGTTTTTCTAATCAAGGAAACTGAGATTTGAAGAGATTGGCTCAAGGGTTTGTGTGTTTTTCACAAACTCTCATTTGACCAGAAGCCTTTGTGCTCTTTCCATAGCCAAACTGCACTTGTCTGATGGTGGTGAAGCTCTTTATTTTTTGGTGAAAATGGCACACCAGTGCATGCTCAGTCGTGTCCGACTCTTTGCGGTCCCTTTGTCTGTAGCCCGCCATGTCCATGGGATTATCCAGGCAAGAATACTTGAATAGGTGGCCATTTCTTTCTTCCAGGGCTTCTTCTGGACCCAGGGATTAAAACTGTGTCTCTTGCAGCTCCTGCACTGGCAGGCGTATTCTTTACCACTGAGCCACCTGGGAAGCCCGGCACACCCAGCATTACTCTGAGCTTAAATCTGCTTCTGTTCATCTCAGCAGGTCCCCCAAAGAATTACCTCCAAGTGCACATGATGCGCCCATGCAGGACCCTGGACCATCACGCTTATCAGAGGCCTTGGGCCTTGGGTTGGATGGGCCTCTGGCTCCTGCTGGGAGTCAAGCTGGTCAGTGTCCCTGTGGTGACCTACCCCAAATCTCCTGACATGTGCACCTCCACGTCATGGATGTGGCTACTGCAGCTGGAGACAGCGACTTTGGGCCTCCCAGAGGGCTCACTGTCCAAGAGAAGATTCACTGAAATGGTGATGCCTTTGACCTTCACGTCAAAGGAGCCTTTTAGTCTCCTAGAAGAGAAAGGAGAAGTAGTAAGTGATTCATAGACTATAGTCGGCCACCATTTGAGGGGAAATATAAATCTCAGTTCTTACCCCCCAACTAAATGAAACCAGAGTAAGAAGTTAACTACAGAAATTATTACAAATATAGTTATTATGAGATAAAAGATTTGTTATAAACAAGACAATAAAAGAGCAAGAAGAAAGCTTGGGTCCATTTATTTATGGTCGGGGATGGGCAAAAGCCTTTCTAGGTTAAATCCAAGTCTCAGAAGCCATAACAGAAATGGTTATGAGCTTGCCAGCACTGAAAATTAAAACTTTAGAGAACAACAATGGCATATGCAAATTTTAAAAAATTGCATCGTGAGCTAGCCAGAGACCTAATTTGCTTAACACATGAGCTAATATATGAGTTAATTTCCTTAATACACAAAGAACACGCTTATACAGAGTAATAAGGAAAGGACAAAAGAGAAAAGAAAAGAGAGTTTCAAGATATTAACAGAAAGTTCCATTGCAAATAAGCACATGAGACATGATTAAAAAATGAAAATAAACAATGATGCCAGTTTTCATCTATCAGAGAGATAAAAAGTTGAGATTTTCATACCCAGTGCTTGTGAAGATATGGGGAAACCAAACACTAGTTGAAAGAACATATCAGGAACACAGACTGGTGGGACCTATCCTTAGAAGAAATGGAGTAGCCCTCATAGTCAACAAGAGAGTCTGAAATGCAGTACTTGGATGCAATTGCAAAAATGACAGAATGATCTCTGTTCATTTCCAAGGCAAATCATTCAATATCACATTAATCCAAGTCTATGCCCTACCCAGTAATGCTGAAGAAGCTGAAGTTGAATGGTTCTACAATACCTACAAGACCTTCTAGAACTAACACCTAAAAAAGATGTCCTTTTCATTATAGGGGACTGGAATGCAAAAGTAGGAAGTCAAGAGATACCTGAAGTAACAGGCAAACTTGACCCTGGAGTACATACAGAATGAAGCAAGGCAAAGGCTAATAGAGTTTTGCCAAGAGAACACACTGGTCATAGCAAACACCCTCTTCCAACAACACAAGAGAAGACTCTATACATGGACATCACCAGATGGTCAATACCGAAATCAGATTGATTATATTCTTTGCAGCCAAAGATGGAGAAGCTCTATATAGTCAACAAAAACAAGACAGGGAACTGACTGTGGCTCACATCATGAATGCCTTATTGCCAAATTCAGACTTAAATTGAAGAATGTAGGGAAAACCACTAGACCTTTCAGGTATGACCTAAATCAAATCCCTTATGATTACACAGTGGAAGTGAGAAATAGATTCAAGGGATTAGATCTGACAGACAGAGTACCTGAACTATGGACTGAGGTTTGTGACATTGTACAGGAGGCAGTGATCAAGACCATCCCCAAGAAAAGAAATGCAAAAAGGCAAAATGGTTGTCTGAGGAGGCCTTATAAATAGCTGAGAAAAGAAGAGAAGCTAAAGGCAAAGGAAAACAGGAAAGATATTCCCATTCGAATGCAGAGTTCCAAAGAATAGCAAGGAGAGATAACAAAAGACTTCCTCAGTTATCAATGCAAAGAAATAGAGGAAAACAATAGAATGGGAAAGACTAGAGATATCTAAGGGAACGTTTCATGCAAAGTTGGGCACAACAAAGGACAGAAATGCTATGGACCTAACAGAAGCAGAAGATATTAAGAAGAGGTGGCAAGAATACACAGAAGAACTATACAAAAAAGATCTTCAGGACCCAGATAACCATGATGGTGTGACCACTCACCTAGAGCCAGACATCCTGGAATGTGAAGTCAAGTGGGCCTTAGGAAACATCACTATGAATGAAGCTAGTGGAAGTGATGGAATTCCAGTTGAGCTATTTCAAATTCTAAAAGATGATGCTGTGAAAGTGCTGCACTCAATATGCCAACAAATTTGGAAAACTCAGCAGTGGCCACAGGACTGGAAAAGGTCAGTTTTCATTCCAATCCCAAAGAAAGGCAATACCAAAGAATGTTCAGACTATCAAGCAATTGCACTCATATCACACGCTAGCAAAGTAATGCTCAAAATTCTCCAAGCAAATTCATCAATAGTACCGAGAACTTCCAGATATTCAAGCTGGATTTAGAAAAGGCAGAGAAACTAGAGATCAAATTGCCAACATCCACTGGATCATCAAAAAAGCAAGAGTTCCAGGAAAATATCTATTTCTGCTTTATTGACTATGCCAAAGCCTTTGACTGTGTGGATCACAACAAACTGTGGAAAATTCTTCAAGAGATGGGAATACCAGACCACCTGACCTGCCTCCTGAGAAAACTGTATGCTGGTCGAGAAGCATCAGTTAGAACTGGACATGAAACAACAGACTGGTTCCAAACTGGGAAAGGAGTACACCAAGGTTGTATATTGTCACCCTGCTTATTTAACTTATATGCAGAGTACATCATGAGAAACACTGGGCTGGAAGAAGCACAAGCTGGAATCAAGATTGCCGGGAGAAATATCAATAACCTCAGATATGCAGATGACACCACCCTTATGGCAGAAAGTGAAGAGGAACTAAAGAGCCTCTTGATGAAAGTGAAAGAGGAGAATGAAAAAGTTGGCTTAAAACTCAACATTCAGAAAGCTAAGATCATGGCAGACAGTCCCATCACTTCATGGCAGATAGATGGGGAAACAGTGGAAACAGTGACAGATTTTATTTTGGGGGCCTCCAAAATCACTGCAGATGGTGACTACAGCCATGAAATTAAAAGACGCTTGCTCCTTGGAAGAAAAGTTATGACCAACCTAGACAGCATATTAAAAAGTAGAGACATTACTTTGCCAACAAAGGTCCATCTAGTCAAAGCTATGGTTTTTCCAGTAGTCAGGTGTGGATGTGATATAAAGAAAGCTGAGTGCCGAAGAATTGATGCTTTTGAACTGTGGTTTTGGAGAAGACTCTCGAGAGTCCCTTGGACAGCAAGGAAATCCAACCAGTCCATCCTAAAGGAAATCAGTCCTGAATATTCACTGGAAGGACTGATGCTGAAGCTGAAACTCCAATACTTTGGCCACCTGATGTGAAGAACCGACTCTTTGGAAAAGACCCTGATGCTGGGAAAGATTGAAGGCAGGAGGAGAAGGGGAAGACAGAGGATGAGATGGCTGGATGGCATCACCGACTTGATGAACATGAGTTTGAGCACTCTCTTGAAGTTGGTGATGGACAGGGAAGCCTGGCGTGCTGCAGTCCATGAGGTCGCAAAGAGTCAGACACGACCGAGCGACTGAACTGAACTGAACTGATCCTGATTGTAACTACATAGCTTTGGTTCAGTAATTTTACTTCCAAGTCTTTAGTCTGTGGCTTATCCTGTCAAGATATTTGTGTGGGGAAGTTCACTGAAGCATCATGGGGAATAGCAAGAAATGAGGAATTAAGCTTAAATGTCAACTAGCCAGGACAGGTTCAATAAGTCGTGGGCATCTGTGTGATGAAGCCTTTACAAAGAATGAGGTCAAATGTGGTCTTGTTATACAATGAAATATTAGTCATTCATACAAAGGAATAAAGCACCGATATGTGCTGTAGTGTGGATGAACCTCAACAATATTATGCTCCATAAGGGACTTCCCTGGTGGTTCAGTGGCTCAGACTCTGCACTCCTAATGTAGGGGGTCTGGGCTCGATCCTTGGTCAGGGAGTAAAGTTTCCTACACGATGTGGCTGAGGATACTGTGTACCCTGACTAAGACCCAGTGCAGCCAAATTAATTAACTAATATTTTTTTAAAATATTATGCTGCATGACAAAAGCCAGAAAAATATGTGTGCTGTATGATGTCATTTATATGAAAGGTCCCAGATAGGCAAATCTATAGAGACAGAGGCGGACTGGTGGTGGTCCAGGGTTGGGGGAGGGGCAACTGGGGAGCAAGTGCTTAATGGGTGTGGAGCATCTTTCGGGGTGATGGAAACATTGTGGGACTAGGTAGAGGTGGCGGTTGCACAACGCTGTGAATGTACTAGATGCCACTGAATTGGGTACTTTCAAATGGTTAATTTCATGTTATGTGAATTTCACCTCAGTAAAAATATTACATTAAAAGAAATTTAAAAAAAGAATGAGCTAGATATTCATATGGTCATATGAAGAGATCTTGAAGAGTATGGTCTGATTCCTGTCATGGAAATTGAATTAATATGCAAACATTAATGACTGCTGACAAAGGTCCATATAGCCAAAGCTATGGCTTTTCCAGTAGTCAGGTATGGATGTGAGTTGGATCATGAAGAAGGCTGAGCACCAAAGAATTGATGCTTTTGAACTATGGTGCTGGAGAAGACTATTGAGAGCTCCTTGGACTGCAAGGAGATCCAACCGGTCCATCCTAAAGGAGATCAACCCTGAATTGTAAGGACTGCTGCTGAAGCTGAAGCTCCAATACTTTGGCCACCTGATGTGAAGAGCCAGCTCACTGGAAAAGACCCTGACACTGGCAAAAATTTAAGGCAAAAGGAGAAAGGGTTGATAGAGAAAAAAGTGGTTAGATAGTATCACTGACTCAATGGGCACGAATCTGAGCAAACTCCAGGAGATAGTGGAGGACAGAGGAGCCTGGCATGCTGCAGTTCGTGGGGTCACAAAAGAGCTGGACAGGACTTAGCTACTGAACAACAACTTTTGATGACCTATGGTGGCTTAGACGGTAAAGTGTCTGCCTACAATGCGGGAGACCCGGGTTCAATCCCTGGGTCGGGAAGTTCTCCTGGAGAAGGAAATGGCAACCCACTCCAGTAGTCTTGCCTGGAGACCCCATTGGCAGAGGAGCCTGTTAGGCTACAGTCCATGGGGTTGCAGAGTTGGACATGAGTTGTGTCCGACTCTTTGTGACCCCATGGACTGTAGCCTAACAGGCTCCTCTGCCAATGGGGTTCTCCAGGCAAGACTACTGGAGTGGGTTGCCATTTCCTTCTCCAGGGGATCTTCCCGACTGAGGGATCGAACCCAGATCTCCCACATTGCAGGCAGATTCATCACCATTTGAGCAACCTGGGAAGCCCAATATACTGATCTACATACTGAGCATCTTTCTAAAGCACTGTTGTCCAACAGAAATATAATGTGAACGACACGGGTAAATTTAAAATTTTCTGGTAGCTACATTTAAAAAAAGCAAAATTAAAGGAGTGAGAATAGTTTGAATAGTATATGATTATCATTTCTACGTGTGATCAACATAACATTATTAATGTGATTTCTTATGTTCTTTTTTGTACTAAGTCTTCAAATCTAGTGTTTTAAACTTATAACAGATCTCCATCTGTTCTGGCCACTTTTCATGTACTCAGTAAGAACATGGGGACAAAGGCTACTATATTGGACAGGGCAGGTCTACAGTGTCAGTACGGCCAGGTCACCCATATTTGCCCTCCTGTTATGGGTTGAATTGTGTCCCCTGAATTTGTACGTTAAAGGCCACTTAGTACCCGGAATTTGACTGTATTTGAGATAGAGCCTTTAAAGAAGTGATCCAGTTAAAATGAGACCATTAGGATGGCCTAGAGTCCAGTCTGTCCTCCTAAGAAGAGGAGATCTGGACACAGAGAACCACCAGGGGTGCAGGCTCACGGAGGGATGGCCATGTGAGGATGTGGCAACAGGGCAGCCATCTGCAAGCACAGGAGAGAAGCCTCAGAGCAAACTAAATCTGCCCACATCTTGATCTTGAACTTCCAGCCTCCAGAAGTGTGAGATCTGTGACATTCCATTATGGCAGCCTGAGGAGACTAACCTACCTTCCATCTAAGAACCTCAGAGGTCAGAGAACAGTTCAAAATGCTGGAGAGGTCAGCCCAACCTTGACCAATGGCAGACAGGAGACCGGGATAACTCAGAGGCATGCTCTGCCTACAATGTCCCCAAGAGGGTTGACCCCGGGAGGGTTGAGCTCCAGTAGCTGCCAAGCTGACTTCTTTCTTCCCCGCCTCACTTCTGCACAACCCTTGGATGTTTCCCTAAGTCACTCACCAGATAAAGTACTTGGACTTGAATTCTTGCCTTGGGGGTCTGCTGTGGGGAAAGCTAGAACACCCTGGACCCAAGAAGGATGGAATGAAAGCCAAGGTCAAGGTTCCAAGGGCCTGGGAGCACAGCCAACTTACAGTATCCTCTTGCGCACCTTCCAGTCTCCTGTGACCTGGATGAAGGAGTCAGAGATAGAGAAATGCAGGCCCTGGTTGGGGAGGAGCTTCAGGGCAGAGCCGAGCAGCTTACAGCTCTGAATGTTCAGGCTGCGGAGAGAGACCCACAGAAGAGGCATCAGTGCGGAGGCAGAGGCAGGTCTAGTCTCTGCAGGGGTCTTGCTCTCACCCTGGGACCTGGTACCCAACTCCTACTTACCTGCTGTGTGCCCTGAGCTAACCACGCAGCCTTGCCAAGTACTTTGCATGCATTGTGTCAGTTGGCCTCACAGACGGGGTTGGCACTGTTCAGGTTCCCTTTTCACACAGGGGGAAAGAGAACTTCTTGGAAGGGATGCATTTGCCCAGAGTCACACAGGCAGGATCAGAGTCCACAGATCTCACGACCCTGGCTGGGACCCCAAGTAAAGTGCAGAGATGCACCCCATCATCACCTTCCTCCCCACAGCCCAGGTGGGGAATTCATTCAGAGAAGGCTGAGGGCAGCCTCAAGAAGAGACACGAAAGGCCTGGGAGAAGCAAACCCAGACCACACATATCCTGGGGCTGTCAGTGGGAAAGGAATGGTCAAGTTCCCTTTTCTTTGCGCGGTGCACAGTAGGTGCTTGATAGATGTTTACTGATGGACTGAATAAAAGAAGGACCGAAAGAAGCCGTCAGTGGTGAGCAGAGAGGAGTGTGATGAGTCACGGGCTCAATTGTCCCTGCTTCATTGTCAATCCTTCAGAAAGTGATTGATGTCTTTCTTTTAAAGAAATATTTATTTATTTATTTTTGGTTGGGTTGGGTCTTCATTGCTGCATACAATTTTCCTCTGGTTGCGCTGAGGGTGGGTTACTCTCTAGTTGTGGTGCGAGGGCTTCTCCTTGCAGTAGCTTCTCTTGTTGCAGAGCTCTAGCACTCTTGGACTTCAGTAGTTGCAGCACACGAGCTCAATAGTTGCGGCTCCCAGGCTCTAGAGCACAGGCTCAACAGTGATGGCACACAGGCTTTGTTGCTCCGAGGCATGTGAGATCTTCCAGGATCAGAGATTGAACCCATGTCTCCTGCATTACAGGCGAATTCTTTACCACTGAGCCACCTGGGAAGTCTGATGCATTTCTTTTTAAAGCATCAGCTGCTCTGGTCTAAATATCCTTTGAAGACTCAGGTGAAATGCCACCACCTTCAGGAAGCCTTCCTTGACGCCTCCAGATGTGCCAACCTCAGCTCCAAGAGTTGGGTTACTATATCTAAAGTTAAAGGTTTATTTAAAAAAAAAAAAAATTTAAGGTCTATCTTCCCTTCCAGACTGCATCCAGTGTCAGGCCAGAGCCTGGATTATCACTCCAAAGAGACAGAAAGTTATCCCCATTTTACAGATAAGGAAACAAAGGCTCAGGTCACATAGCTAGTGGTTCTTCATCAATATATGTTGTATTAATGAGTGAAGGGCCCAAGTTCCTTCCAGAACTTCCCTCTGAACTCTCAGAGGAACCATCCCACCACTGCCTGCCCCAAAGAGGTCTTAAGCCATCCTGGGGCTCTCTCGCCCTTCCTCTCTGGACACCCAGCCACCGTGGAGCCCCACCTGTGGAATTCATAGTCCACTCTGCCGAAATGTTTGATCCTGACGTCCCCGTCAAAGTTGGGCAGCGTGACTTCGTGCAGCTTACTCTGCAGAGCCAACAGCTCCTCTTGGGCCACTGAGGACACAAAAAAGCTGAGAGTCAGCCTGGTCAGCCTGCTTCCCTCCCTCTAAACCCTTCAGTGGCTCCTACCTGCCCTGGGGAAAGAGGCCAACTTCTTGATTAGCATTTTTATGGTTGCAGGTTATTGAGCCCCTTTGGAGCACCAGGGGCTTTCCAGGGAACTCTGTGGGTAAAGAATCTGCCTGCAATGCAGGAGTGTCAGGAGCCACAGGTTTGATCCATGGGTCGGGAAGATCCCCTGGAGGAGGGAATGGCAACCCACTCCAGTATTCTTGCTTGGAGAATCCCCATGGATGGGGGAGCCTGGCGGGCTATAGTCCATGGGGTTGCAAAGAGTTGGACACAACTGAAATGACTAAGCACATATGCATGCCCAAGAGCACGAAGTGGCAGGAGAGATATTCAGGAGCATCAGGGCATGCCAGGTGGGCTGGTTATGTTCATGCCCATTTTATGGGTGAGGGGACAGGGTGTCTGTCTTCGTCAGCAGCTCCACGAGGAAGGAGTGCTGTGTGCTTCGTAGCGGGGCCTCTTTCCTGTCCTTCGCAGTGTCTAGCCTGTGTAGAAGAGACTGCAAGGATTTTAGGGCTAGGATCCTGGCATTGGCATCTTTCTTGCTGGGTGACCTTGAGCAAGTCCTCAACCTTGGCATTCTCTGTCTGTCCAAAAGCAATGACAGCAATACTTTCCTCACTGGGGTGGCATGAGGATTAAAAGAGATCCCTGTAGGGCTTCCGTGGTGGTCCAGTGGTTAAGAGTCCTCCTGCCAGTGCAGGGGACACGGGTTCAATCCCTAGTCTGGGAAGATTCCACCTGCCGAGGGTCCCATGTGAGACAACTACTGAGCCCCTGCACTTTAGACCCTGTGGTCCACAACGAGAGGAGCCACCACAATGAGGAGCCCATGTGCTACAACTAGAGAATAGTCCTCGTTCGCCAGAACTAGAGAAAGCCCGTACAACCGTGAAGACTCAGCAAAGCCTAAATAAATAAATAAATAAAATTATTAAACAAACAAACAAAAAAATCTAAGAAAAGAAAAATGTTTAAAAGAGAGAGAGAGATATCTTTGCAAAGCCAAAAGGAGTCTGGCAGGATAAAAAGCACTCTTGCATGGTGCCTGGCACACACGAAGCACTCGGTAAACACCCAGGAGGTCAAAGCAGGGTGGATCTTGTTTAAAAATATGGAAAGGAACCAACATGTCCAGCTCTAGAGGACTGGTTACATTTACGCAGCGGAAAGGAACAAGAGGCAAATTTTGCCTGATCTAGAGTTTCAATATAAATAGTATTTACACTAGGACTTTCTGTTTATTTGGAGGTATGAGAGACCCAGGATTCTGCCCTTGGAGTGGGTGTGTGCACACAGATGACCACTGAGCTCCCCGAAAGAGCACTCTGCCTCTCACCACTTTGCAGCCCTCCCTCCCGCACACGCAGGAGCTGGTTCTCTGCCAAAACGCTATCCCTTGTCTCTGGCTAACTTTCATATATCATTTCTACCTTACCTCCTCCAAGAAGGCCTCCTTGATTGTCTTCTCTCTGTCTCCAGCCAATCGGGCTCCCAACAACTCTTCCTGAGGGAATGTTATTATCCCATTTGAACAGATAAGGCAATTGAGGCTCCATATATGTGAGGAGCAGCTCTCCATCAAGTACTGTGGGGAGTGGTATATAAATACCCCCAATCCCTTGCCCCTTGGACAGATAATTTCTGAGGCTTTGTTTTAACTTCTTAAAACAAAAAATTACAAATGAATTGTTATACAAAACAGAAAGAAGCTCACAGACATTGAAAACAGACATGATTATGGAATGTGGATGGCAGGACAAATTAGGAGTATGTGATTAATAGATATGAACGACTATATATATAATAAGCAACAGGGATTTACTGTATAGCACAGGGAATTATATTTAATATCTTGTAATAACCTATAATGGAATATAATCTGCAAAGAACTGAATCATTTTGCTATATACCTGAAACTAACACATTACTGTAAATCAACTATACATCAATAAAAAAATAAAATACAGTTCTACTTTTGCCCATTCTTTAAAATTGAAGTATAACATCTGTAGAAGCACAACCTAAAGGACACTTGTCTTATTAAAGGTGTGTGTTAGTTGCTCAGTCCTGTCTGACTGTGACCCCACAAACTGTAGCCCACCAGGCTCCTCTGTCCATTGAATTCTCCAGGCAAGAATACTGGAGTGGGTTGTCATGCCCTTCTCTAGGGGATCTTCCCAACCCAGGGATCAAACCTGGGTCTCCTGCATTGCAGGCAGATTGTTTACCATCAGAACCACCAGGGAACCTACTGCGAGGTAATTTTCACATGTTTATGCACCCATGTAGCCAACACCCCGACCAAGACACCGGGCCTTCTCAGCACCCCTGCAGGCTCTCTGTGCCCTTCTGAGTGACCACCATTCTAACCTCTGGTTCTAAGGCATGTGTTTTCAAACTCGAGCAAGAATTTTCCAGCAAAACTGTTCCCAGCATAGGGGCGGTAGCTGGCTCACTGACATGCCTCTCCTGGCTGTCTTCTGTCCCCATCTCATGTGACAATCCTGCTACAGTGTTTCCTGGAATCAGCTCCCAAACCAAACATTCACCCCCAAATCTTTATCTCTGTTGGCTAGTGGGAACCTGGCTAAGACAAGCAACGTGCCCAACGCGGCCCAACAGTTGGGTGACAAGGCCAGACCCCGAGCCAGGGCTGCCTGACCGGGAAGCCTGCAACCACCCTGAGGGAGAGAGTCCCCTCTGTGTCTCCAGCTGTCCCCAGAGCAGCCTGGGGCCAAGCAGGTCAGCCAATCCAGCCGACAGCCACGGCTCCCTACCGTACTCCAAGCCCCGGTCGGTGATCCTGACGACCAGGCCGGGATTGGCCCCCAGCGCCCCGGAGGTGAATGTGAGCAGCGTTCCCAGCAGGAGGGAGGGCAGGGTGCCCGCTGAGGTCACCATCCTGGATTCCCAGGGGGCTGGGCTGGATCTGTCGCAGCCTCTGGCTGGGCCCAGCTCCCTTAAATAGCCGAGGCCTGAGGACTGGGGCGGCTCCTGAGTGGGGTGTGTTCCGGGCATCAGGAGGGGAGGCTGAGTGACTGGAACCTGCTTGCAACACTGTTGGGATCACGGGTCATTTAAAAGCCCCATTGGCACCGCCTGGGAGAGAGGGTGGGTTGGCCTGGGTCCAGGTGACACTCCGTCCACCCTTCTCACAAAAAGGCCCCACGTTCATTTCCAGGAAGGCCTGGGTTTTATAGACAAGGAAGCTGAGGCTCCGAGAGGCCATGTCACCGGCTCAAGCTCACACACCCTGGCAGGTGGCAGAACCGGGAATCAAAGCCAGTTGAGTTATACTCAACTCTGTTTCTGTAAAAAAAATTTCCCCACCCCATCCCATCCTTCCTATCTCCTATTGGGAAACAGGTTTTCTCAAACCCTGCTGGTGGTAAAAGCTGTTGGAAGGCAACTTGGCCAGTCCTTGAACTCTGCCTGCCCTCCTCCAAGGGATCTTCCCAACCAGGGATCGAATGAGAATCTCCTGTCTCCTGGATTGGCAGGTGGGTTCTTTACCATGAGCTCCATCAGGGAAGCACTAGCCACTTTCTGCTTTTCTGTAATTGTGATCCTTTAAAAATATGTCCTGCTGGAGGAAGAAATGGCAACCCACTCCAGTGTTCTTGCCTGGGAAATCCTGTGGACAGAGGAGCTTGGCGGGTTGCAGTCCATTGGGGTCACAAACAGTTGAACACTACCAAAGCAACTTAGCACAAAAATACGTCCACAAATTCTTTGATACTCTTTCCATCGAAAGCTGAGGTCTCTGTGCCCTCTCCTTGAAATTGAATGTGTCTTTGGAATGCTTCAACACCCTGACTGTGGCAGAGCCATAAAAGACACTGGAATTGGGCCTGGGGTCTGAACCCCACACCAAGCGCAGGGAAGCACATACTGGGCTTCTCTGTGCCCTGTTGTTTGTATCCATCGGGCTGAACATTTCGGACTCTGTCCCCACCCCAACCCCTGAGAGCAACCTAGGTGCTCCTGAGGGCAGTGCTGAACCTTTTGAGTCCTATGTTCCTTCCAGTATCAGGTGGGAACTGGCAGGAAGCCAGCATTTATTGAGCACCTACTATGTGGGGGGCACCATGCTGCTTATGCTACATTGCCACCTCTCAGCCTACGGCAGCCCTTTTTAATCTCCTTTTGAGCTGAAGAAACAGGCTCAGAGGGGCGAAGTGATTAAACCATTGTCACCCATCAGGGATTTGAACCCAGCTTTGTGGGGAGCCATTCCAAAACCATGGTCAGAGAAGCCTTCTCTGAGGTGACATGCTGAGCAGCGACCCTAAGGATGAGGAGGAGCGGCCTTTGGAAAAAGCTCTAACAGGCCAACAAAGAGCAAGGACAAAGGCCTGGCGGCAGTGTGCCTGGGGGCCTCTGCTCCCTGCGCTCAGCCTGCCAGGGCAAAGTGGGGGGCTCTAGGCTGGGAACCCGTAAACCAGGGTTCCCACCTGGCCCCTGCCTGGCCGCGGACCCCTCAGCAAGCCCTGTTTCCTCGAGTGCCTCTGTTTCCCTTGTAAAATGAAGGGAATAGAGCAGGTGACTCCCAGGGGCTCTTTCAGCTTGGAGATGGGGGGGAGAGGAGACAGTCTGGAGAGTGAGGACCTCGTGAGGACACAGAAGTCACCCTCCCTTTGGCAGCAGTCTGAGAATATCCAGACTGGGGGCTGTTTGCAGGGGCGGGACTTCCCGTAGTAGTAAGCTTTGGACCTTAGACCTTCCCCCAACCCGACAGCCTGCCCCAGGGCCCCAGGCCTGGCGTCCACCCCCACAGGTGCTGTAGACTCAAAAAATATTCACCACCTGAAAGCTGAGAGTTATATTTTATTTAGTGCGAATTTTTAGGACTTCAAGCCTGGGAGACAGCATCTCAAGTAACCCTGAGAGAACTGCTCCAAGCAGGTGAGGTGGGGAGCCAGGTTATTCAGAAATTGTGCAATAAACGGCAGGTAGTCTGAACATCAGAGGATTATTGTTAAAGAAAACCAGATACCCCAAGTTAAGCAATTCAGCTCTTTTCTATGTATGGGAAGATACAAGAGTCTGGACTCACTGAAATCATTTATTTGACATGCACCTCAGCTCTCTGGGGCCAGTAACCTGTGTTTTCACATCCTGAGTTTCCTCAGGGCTCACCTTCGGGAGTGACTGCAGTCTGACGGCTGCTAGAGGACAGGTATTCTTTGTTTATTCATATTGTTGCGGGGAGGAAGTCAATTCTGACTCCATGTTGGATGCTGTTTCCTTGACTTGCTTTTCATTGCTCTTTTTATTATAATCATCCTTACCAGCTTGCCTGGAGGACCCTACCCCTCTGCTTGAATGTAAATTAAGGTGCCTTTGTTAGAACTACATAAAAAAGATCTTCATGACCCAGATAACCACGATGGTGTGACCACTCATCTAGAGCGAGATATCCTGGAGTCCAAAGTCAAGTGGGCCTTAGGAAGCATCACTACGAACAAAGCTAGTGGAGGTGACGGAATTCCAGCAGAGCTGTTTCAACTCCTAAACAATGATGCTGTTACAGTGCTGCACTCAATATGCCAGCAAATTTGGAAAACTCAGCAGTGGCCACAGGACTGGAAAAGGTTAGTTTTCATTCTAATCCCAAAGAAGGGCAATGCCAAAGAATGTTCAAACTACTGCACAACTGCACTCATCTCACACACTGGCAAAGTAATGCTTAAAATTCTCCAAGCCAGGCTTCAACAGTCCATGAACTGTGAACTTGCAGATATTCAAGCTGGATTTAGAAAAGGCAGAGGAACCAGAGATCAAATTGCCAACATATGTTGGATCATAGAAAAAGCAAGAGAGTTCCAGAAAAACATCTACTTCTGCTTTATTGACTACACCAAAACCTTTGACTGTGTGGATCACAACAAACTGTGGAAAATTCTTCAAGAGATGGGAATATCAGACCACCTGACCTGCCTCCTGAGAAATCTGTAGGCAGATCAGGAAGCAACAGTTAGAACTGGACATGGAACAACAGACTGGTTCCAAATCAGAAAAGGAGTATGTCAAGGCTGTATATTGTCACCTTGCTTATTTAACTTATATGCAGAGTACATCATGTGAAATACTGGGCTGGATGAAGCACAAGCTGGAATCAATATTGCCGGGAGAAACATCAATAACCTCAGATTGCAGATGACACCACCCTTTTGGCAGAAAGTAAAGAGGAACTGAGAAGCCTCTTGATGAAAGTGAAAGAGGAGAGTGGAAAAGCTGGCTTAAGACTCAACATTCAGAAAACTAAGATCATGGCATCCGTTCCCATCACTTCATGGCAAATAGATGGGGAAACAATGGAAACAGTGACCGACTTTATTTTCTTGGGCTCCAAAATCATTGCAGATGGTGACTGCAGCCATGAAATTAAAATATGCTTGTTCCTTGGAAGAAAAGCTATGACCAACCTAGATAGCATATTAAAAAGCAGAGACAATGAGACAAGTGCTCCGGCCTGGTGCACTGGGAAGACCCAGAGGAATCGGGTGGAGAGGGAGGTGGAAGGGGGGGATCGGGATTGGGAATACATGTAAATCCATGGCTGATTCATATCAATGTATGACAAAACCCACTGGAAAAAAAAAAAAAAAGCAGAGACATTACTCTGCCACCAAAGTCCATCTAGTCAAAGCTATGGTTTTTCCAGTAGTCATGTATGGATGTGAGAGTTGAATTATAAAGAAAGCTGAGCACCGAAGAATTGATACTTTTGAACTGTGGTGTTGGAGAAGACTCTTGAGAGTCCCTTGGACTGCAAGGAGAGTCAACCAGTCCATCCTAAAGGAAATCAGCCTTGAATATTCATTGTGAGGACTGATGCTGAAGCTGAAGCTCCAATACTTTGGCCACCTGATGCGAAGAACTGACTCATTGGAAAAGACCCTGATGCTGGGAAAGATTGAAAGCAAGAGGAGAAGGAGATGACAGAGGATGAGATGGTTGGATGGCATCACGACTCGATGGATGGGGGTTTGAGCAAGCTCCGGGAGTTGGTGATGGACAGGGAAGCCTGGTGTGCTGCAGTCCATGAGGTCGCAAAGAGTTGGAAATGACTGAGCAACTGAACTGAACTGAACTTGTCCCTGCCCACCTGTGAATAGAAGAGATTAACACATCCCTTCCAAAGGCTGACCATTCCCTTGGAGATGTTTTACAAGACTGAAGACCCTTTCATTTTGCTTCCCCACTGTCTCTCTCTCTCTATTCTGCCTTTTGACTTTAGTTCCTCATTGCTTCTTTCTCTCTGATCTATAAAATAACCCAGCATTCAGACCCCAGTAAGTTGGTTATTTTAAGGTGCTAGCCTGCCATCTTCTGGGTCAGTTGCTTCCCGAATAAAGTCTCTTCCTTGCCTCAACACCTCGTCTCTCGGATTCATTGGCCTGTCGTGTGGCGAGCAGACTGAGCTTGGACTAGGTAACAACATGGCAGGAAATATCCCATTTCTCAGTGCCAATTCCCAGCTCAGGGTCTCTGCTGGTGACCCAGGACCAGCAGAGGCCCCTCGGAGCAGCATGAGCCCCACACTGGTCAGAACCCTTGGATTTTTCCTCTGCTGGGCTGACCTCCTCCTCCACAAAAGCCAAAGCCACTTGTCACTCCCCCTACCATCGAGTCCTACAGCGGAGAAAACCCTCTCCCTTTTAACACAGTGGTGTTTCCTATGTTCTGATGACCAAAGTCTCAAAAGGAAATCAGGAAACCCAGAGTTTGGAAACCACAGTGCCTGGAATACTGAGCTGCACATAGTAGATAATTGAGTGAATTAACATAAAGTGGAAAAGTGAAGGGTTAAGGGCATGAACTCTGGGACCAGGTGGCCTGGGTTTGAACTGTGGCTCGGCCGCTAAATGACCTTGGGTGTGATGACTCAGTTTCCTTATCTCTTGTAGGGCTTAGCCATGGGGCAGCAGGGCAAGAGGTCAGAGGTCAGGAAGAGAGCGGGTTAGGGCACTTCTTCCTGCTCCTTCTTTGCTCTGGATCTCAGTCTGGCTGTGGCTGCATCCTTTCTGACATCCCCTGCCCCTCGACCCCAGCATCCCCCCAACGCTGGGACACCTCAACTCCTTTCTTTGCTGCTTCAAGCCTAGGGAGGCTAGTTCCTGGGGGCTTCCCATCCTTCACAGGTTTCCTTCAGCCTGACCCCCAGCTCTGTAAATAGCCCCTTCATTCGCATCCTAAGAACCATCTGAGCTGGATTCTGTTTCTTGCCTGGACCCTGATCGACACAGTTGCATACTGAGTATTTCTTCTGTGTTATTGACCTTTTGTAGCAAATGCCTTCCTCTCCTGGAGAGCTGGGGATTCTTCCCCAAGGTCAGCACAGGTCTGGTGTGGGGACAGAGGCCTGCAAAAGACAGAAGAGGACACAGTAACCTTGCTCTGCCACCAAGGATGTCTCTGGGGGCACCTTCTGCAGAGAGGTGACATCCTCTTGGGTCTTGAAGGTCACATGAAGTTTTGCAGAGGAGAGAGCCAAGAGCTGTCCAGGAGAAGGAAGCTGCAGAAACACAGAGCCGAAACATGTGATGGGCTGGCAGCCAGGAAGCCTGGATCCCTGTCTACTCCTGATGGTCTGTGTGACATGGGGGAAAACCACGGCCTTCTCTGATCCTCACTTTGCCTCTGAAGGCAGAGGAAGGTGGTAGACTAGGACAGCATTTCTCAGATTCTGGGGATCTTGTTTATTGGTCCATCTTATTTTAAAATTTATTTTCATTGAGATGTAATTGACAAATTTAAGGTGTACAGTGTGTTGACGTGACATATTTATATACCGTAATAGGATCACCACTGTAACATCAGCTGACACTTCTACCCAAGCATACAATTATCACTTCTTTTTTGTAATGGGAACAATTAAGATCTAGTCTCTTAGCAACTTTGAAGTTTATGATAGAGCATTGTTGTCTGTAATTCTATGCTGTGCATTAGACCTTAAGTAATAATAATAAGTTAGGACTTATTTTCTTATGAGTTCCAAGTTTGGAGCCTCAAACACTGTCTCCCTAATTCCCCTACCCCTACCCCGACCCAACTCCTGGCTCCTCGTAATCACCATTCAACTCTGCTTTTACAAGCTTAACCTTTTTAGATTGCACATATAAATGGCATCATATAGTTTTTATTTACTTATATTTTGCTTAGCATGTTGTCCTCAAGGTCCATGTTGTTGCACATGGCAGGATCGCCTCCTTTCTTATAGCTGAATAATATATCATTGTGTATATATGTAAACTTCTGCATGTAGAGATAAGGGGATGCTTATAGACTGTGGGTGGGAATGTAAATTGGTATAGCCACTAGGGAAAGAATATGGATATCTCTCAAAAAAATTAAAAAGAGACCTACTGAAAAAAAAAAAAAGTAGACCTACCGTATGATCCAGCAATTCCACTTCTGGATATACACGCAAAGGAAACGAAAACAGAATGTGTTAGAGATGTCTGCACCTCATGTTTATTACCCCATTATTCACAGTACCCAGGACATGGAAACGACCCAAGAGCCTGTCAATGGTTGAACAGATAAGGAAGCTGTGGAATGTGTATACGCCAGGGATCTTGTTAAATGCAAATTCTGATTCATTAGTTTCCTTTGGGAGCTGAGACTCTGTATTTCTAACAAGCTCCCAGGTGGCACCGATCTTGAATCGTACGTTGCAAACAAGAGACTAACTGGGATCCGAGTTCCCTCCAAGCTCAGGGATTCTACATCCCTGTTCGTTCTTCATTTTCCGAGCAGTTTTCTGTGATGGTGCCTGCACTCCTGAGCACATCGGCTCTAGCTGAAGAGAAGGATGTTGTGAAGACCTGACATTCTGGATCTCTGCAGCGCACTGAAGAGTTTGATGTTAATATTTATGGCAGCCTCCCCCGCCAACCTGGTTACTTGCAGATCTGTGTGTGTGCATGGAAACACACACAGTTACACACATACACATGAGCCCCGAGGCATGTGGATTTACCGAAAAGAAAAAGAAAAAAAATAAAAATAAAAATAGTAGTCAGTGACGTCCAGTTTGGTTCAAGACTGTGTCCCCTACTTAGGATGTCAGGACACCTCTGGAGCAGGACCAGCCCTGAGGACATGCAACTCCTCCCCTCAGGAAATGATAAGGAACTCGAAGACCCTCCTATGTCTCCCTCCACCCCTTCTCTGCCTCTGCAATTGGCAGCATCTAAAATCTAATCTAGCCTCATTTTACCAGGTCTTAATAGCTTTGGGGACCCTAAGGAGCTTCTGTTAAAATGAAAATGTCTCAGCAAGAAAAAATTCTGTAATATTTGCCGGAGCTCACTTTATTGGATTCTTCTCCTGGAAGTCCAGAGGGCCCCTGCTTTTACAGATGGGGAGGCTGAGACCAAGAGAGGGAAGACCAGCCACACAGTGAATCCATCACTGAACCCAGATTTCCAGCTAGGCCGTGGTTCTGATTCTCGGGGTCAGGCAGCCAGCCTTGGCTCATACTTTGAAAATCATCACAAAGTGGCTCTGAGCCGTGCAAAGGTGGATTCAAATCTGGACATTTTAAAAAGAAATGCTTATTGAGAGTCAACCGTATGGCAGGCATTGAGAATATAACTGGCAAGTCAGATACAGTCCTTACAGTATAGTGAGAATTAGTGGTTTGTTAATGATTAGTGTCGACTTTGATTACTGTTTGTCAGACCCCATAATACAGATTTCACATAGATGTGATTCTCATAACAACTCTATGAGGTAGTTACTATTATTTGTTGTTGTTCAGTTGCTCAGTTGTGTCTGACTCTTTGTGACCCTGTAGACTGCAGCGCGCCAGGTTTCCCTGTCCATCACCATCTCCCATTATTACTATGATCCTCATTTTACAGATGAGAAGATTGAAGGACAGGATTTAATTGCTCAAAGTCACACATCTGATTAATAGCGGAGCAGGGACTTGAACCCATGGTGTCTGGGACCACGGCCCCTGCTCTTAATCACCACGTCACGAACTTATCACCGGTACCACTCACTCTTCCCAACAACCTCATGCCAAAGAGGAGGGCAAGGTTTTATCTCTACTTTTCAGAGAAGGAAATAGAGGATCAGAGAGATTAAGTACCATTTGGAAAGCTGTGCAGCTCAGGACGGCTCAGGTTGACACCTCCTCTTCTCTTGGGTACCCCTCCTTCACATTTAAGTCAGAATTGCCAGAAGGAACCCCAAGAGGGCAATGATTAACCAGAAGTGAAGCTGCTCTGATGATGAGGTTTCAGGCAGTCCAGAGCGAGCAATTCTTTTTTTTTTCCCTTCCAACACCTTTGTTGACATGCATCTCACACACCGTAACATTCGCCCATTTCAAGGGTAGGTTGAGTGGTTTTTAGCATATTCACAGGGTTGTGCAAACATCACCACAATCTAATTTTAGAAGATTTTCAGCATCCCCAAAGAAACCCTGTACCCATTAGCCACCAGTTGGAGCGAGCAGTGCTCAGCCCGAAGGGAGAAGCCGCTCCAGGAGTGGTTTTGCTGGCAGCGTGGCAGATAATTGGGAGTGTCCTGGGGGATGCTCTTCACACCAGACCTCCAAACAACTGCCTATTTCTCAGCCATTAGCGAGAGCTCCCCAGGGCGCACGGGGTTCCACTCACCAGTCTTTAGATACAAGAGATAATTGCACTTATTTCTACAGATAGTGGGGACAGGGGCTGCCTGAATGCCTTGGAAAGCAGAGGGTAGGAATGGGAGTGGGCTGACCATCTCCAAAGAGAGTAATAGGAGAGGAAGTGGTGGTTTTGGGGAGGGAAAGGGGAGGCTGGGTTATGTCCCCTACTTAGCAGCTGTGCTCCCACCCCAGGCAGAGGGGTTTCTAAAAAAATGTGATTTGGAGTGTGTCCTCCTCTTGCTCGAAACTCTCCAATGGCTTCCCTTACTTTTTGGAACAAAATTCAGAGCCCTTATCAGTCTTAAAAGCCTCCCGGCCTCATCCCATGCTGTGCTCCCATTCATCCTCTCCTTCCAACCTAACACGCTGCTTTTTTTCTGTTCTTATTCAGTGCTTCCATTAAGTGTAAATAGAAAAAGGTACACCTTCTTGGGAGATGAATTAGAGAAAGGATTTTGTTCTTTCAGCCTGGTGTCTTTTTACAGTGCACGACCCAGGCCACCGAGCCTGGCAGTCCTGCCTTTAATACGCCATGCCCAAAACAGACAAGATTTGGACATCTGGGAGGAGTGGAAAGAACCTGGGCTCTGATGGCAGAAAGGGCAGGAATCCCAGCTCTGCCACTTGCCAGATGTGTAATCCGGGGAGTGACTCAATCGAAAAGGATTGAACAGGTCCCACTCTGGGGGATGGAAAGTGCTGTGAGGATTAAATGAAACCATTAGTGTGCTGTGCTTGATCAATATCCCTCCCTTCCGCTGTGTGGCCCCAGAGTGTCTACCTCTATTAACGGAGAATCAATGCTGTTAGCCGAAGCATGTACATTTTTCTTTTTAAATTAAAAAAAAAAAAATTTTTATCTGCTTTTTTTCCCCACTACCAATGCTTCTCTCTACTTTTACTATAATCAGCCTGGAAGAAGTCTGCATGACAACAGTCTACTGATTTGTTCCCGCCCCCTGCCATCTTGCCTCTCCAACGCTTTCAGAAGTCACAACGTTATAACTAAATCTGGTCATGTCACGCTAAACCCCACTGCCTGTTTCAAACTCTTCCTCATCCTTCTGGTCTCAGACGGAAAGTCAGCAGCTAAGGAGGACCGCTCTATCACTTTCAAGTACAGTGCTGTTAGAATCCATCTAATGGCCTGAGACAGCCACGCCTGGTGTCCCATGGCAGAAAATGGCCCATGGGCCCCAAGAAATTCACCAAGAATCCAAGGACAGTCTGGGCTGGTGGTCTTGCTTTCACACCAGCCTGGAAAGTCATACATGCTTGCTAAGTCGCTTCAGTCGTGTCTGACTCTCTGCGACCCCATGGACTGTAGTCCGCCAGGCTCTTCTGTCCATGGGATTTTCCAGGCGATAATACTGAAGTGGGTCGCCATGCCCTCCTCCCGGGGATCTCCCCCACCCAGGATGTCTCCCGCATTGGCAGGCGGGTTCTCTACCATTAGCACCACCTAGGAATCCCCATCTGGAGAGTCATGGGGAAATGTTAATTGCAGCTGAGGATGTGACTGACTAAAAAATCCAACGGCTTCTGTCTCCTAGCCTAGTGTTCTGCTTTAGGCGCAATGGCTGGGCAGAAAGCATGGACTAAGGGAGTCATCAAGGCTGCCCAAGAATGGGGCCGAGAGAACAGGCTGTGTGGGCTAGCTGCTCAACAGCGTCACCATGTGGTGGTGAGAAGAGCAGCGGTCGCAGTAAATACACAGGAAGACGATGGGCTGTGGGGAACTCACTGCTCAACAGCGACACTATCTGGCAGTGGTAGGAACAACATCCCAATGAACAGATCTACTCTATGGACCGCCGCCTGACATTAGGAACCAAGACGCAGTCCCTTTGGACTAAGTAAACCCCAATTATTCTTGGGCAGTGTGGAATGAGGGGTGTCCTCAAAAAGGGACAGTGGGACTTTCTGCTCAGGAAAGCATGTAGGAACTGAAGAGGTTAATTAGAGAACTAAAAAGAGGTGATTTTATCTTGGCCACACTGGGTACAGGCAATAAACGAATGAATGGACATAAAACAAGAAGAAACAACATGATCACCAGAATTCTAAAGAAAAAAAAGATTTTTTTTGTTTGTTTTTTAATGTTGTGTGAAGCACAAAGAAAAATATTGTGATTACCATTGAAATGCAATTCCTGGGGGAAATGTCCCTGCAGCCTTAGCCCTTGAAAGAAACAATTCCTAAAATACACACCACTCAGTTTTCCAAAGAACCAGGTTTCCATGTTTAGATCATTTCTGAATCTGAATTCAGAGAAGTTTGCAAGAGTCTCTGAGTCCCGAGCTAGAGAGGGAAGCCTGGAGAGGAGGCAGCCTGTGCCCCAGGGGCGTGTCAGGATCGGGTGCTGACAACCTTGCACCCCCTGATTGACAGCCCCCCGGCACCCATGGGGTCTTCAGCTGTAGTGGACATCTGCACCAAACAGCAGGAAATCCTGGGGGAGAGATGAGAACGCCGTCATCCGCCGGAAGAGTACCCCTCGTTTGTGAGGGTGGGAATGCAGGGGTTTTTAGAAGAAAACTTTGGGAGCTTGCCTGCTGGGAAAGAGCCTTTCTGCTGACAGAAAGGCAGGAGTGAGTGGGGGGCGGGGGGCTGGCATCCTGCCCCTACGGTCTGCACATCAGCGGCTGCCCATGCCGGGGAATCTGTCAGCAGTTTTCCTGGCAGCTGTTTTCCGCTCAGACATGGAGACCCCTGGGCTGCCGTGAAGGCCTTCATTTGTCATCCCTGCCTGTTGGCAGCTCCAGGGAGCCCTCTTTGCCATCAAGGCTGCAAAACCACTTCTCTCTTGCTCCTTCCTGCCCTTCACTCAAGAATGTTCAGAAAGGAAGGAATTCAATTGTGCCCAGGGGGTCATTTTTTATTTTAAGGATGAACTGGGTTAGATGTGGGGGATGTGTTTCCTCTGCTCACTCAATTAACTTCTCTATTGTCTCTTAGTCCTGGGAGTTCTCCATGGACTGGATGTTGGGGGTGAGGGAGAGCGAGGAATCTGGGTGGGTGTTTCCCATGAGGGTCATCAGAAAGCCCTGGACCGAGGTAAGAAATGCAAGAGTGGGTGATGGCTTCCTTGTAGAGTTATCAGCTCTTTGGGACATAGTGGGTGTAAGGAGCTTTCAAGTGGAGACACTGAGGAAGCCAGCATGTATCCTTTGGGCACATGGAAGAGACTGGAACCTCGGCCGGGTCACACCGAGGTGACTATTGTGCTATGCTGATGAAAGTGACCAGGGAGGAACTTCTTTGGTGGCCCAGTGGCTGAGACTCCATGCTGGTCAGGGAAATAGATCCCACATGTCATAACTAAAGAGTTCATATGCAGCAACTAAAGATCCTGCATACCGCAACTAAGACCGGGTGCAGCCAAATAAATCAATATTAAGAAAAAGAAGAAGAAGAAGACGACAATGACCAGGGAAAGCAATTGTGGGGGAATGGCAGAGGCCGGGGCAGGAATCCTGGAGAACTCTCTCTGGGAGGGTAAGAAGGAACCAGTAAAGGAGACCAAATAACACAGTGAGAGGTGGCTGGAAAACCTGGAGAGGGAATCTTCAAAGCTTAGAGAAGAAAGTGTTCCAAGGATGGGGAAAATAGTGTCAGATGCTGTTGGGGTCAGACCGGGGAAAAGGGAAGAGGAGGCTGTCCATTCCGGTGTCTTAATCTGCCAGACACTGACCACGGGCTTGGAAGGACGCTGGATGCAAAGGAAGGCTATGCGTCACATATCTGTCAAATATTTAAATGCATCAACCTTATAAAAGAGGCTTGGGGCCACCAAGTGAGTTCCACTTTTACCGAGTGTTGTGTGGGAGAGGTGCAAGACAGGGGTTAAAAACCGGGACCTGGCCTTGACTTTGGACTTCAGTTAATGGCGGTGTGGCCTCTCTGAGTCTTATCCTCTCTTTTCTGTTTAGCAACACAGCCCACCCTGCGGGAGTGTTGTTAAGGGTCGACAGCGCTTGATCCAGAGCTGGAGGAAGGTGGCTATTGAAGTAGGAGATTTGGCGGAGGAGACCCTGGGGACTCACCTGGTAAGGCTGAAGGACCAGGTTGAAGAGCTCGATGTAGGCGGGCAGCGGGAGAGGGAATCCTTTCTGTAGCTTCCCTGCATTGGAGGTTAAGGCAGAGGTTAAGGTGAAGGTACCACCTCTGATGGGAGGGGCCCGGGGAGAGAGAGGGCTGGGCCGGGACTCGGGCAGCCAGCCCGCAGCCTCCCTGGACCAGCGCTCCGGGCTCTGGGAAGAAACCTAGGCAGGAAGAGTCTGCCCAGAGTCTCCTCTTCTCTCTCCTCCACTGACCTCCGGACACTGCAGACACAGGAATTCCCGCCCCCTCGCCCCAAGACCACCCGCCCGAGGGTGCCAGCACTGCCGGTGCACCCCTGGCCCGAGTGACAGCCGGGGCAGCTGCTTGCTGGGGTGTGGAGGCTTGGAGACACGTGACGGATATGCACGTGAAGGCCCTCAATGTTTCGGATGAAACCAGAAATGCGTGGTAGCCAGGAGCTAGCTCCCCCATCCCACCACACTCTGGCATGGAACTCTGGAGAATTCTAAGCTCCAGCCTAGTCCCCCAGCTCATTATGAAGCTGCACTTGTGAAGGCAGGAAGAGAAGCCAGAGTCTATATGTAACAATTCATTGTCTTCATTTATAATTTCTAAGTGGCCTAAATCAGGGGTCCCCAACCTCCGGTGATCTGAGGTGGAGCTGATGTAATAATAATAGAAGTAAAGTGCATAATAAAGGTAATGCGCTTGAATCATCCTGAAACCATCCCCTCCCACCCTGTCCATGGAAAAATTGTCTTCCATGAAACCAGTCTCTGGTGCCAAAAAGGGTGTGTGGGGACTGCCGGCCTGAATGTTCTCATCACAGGGGGGGTGGGCCTCTGTTTGCACCCTTGCACCCGGCTCTGCAAAGGTCAGGGGTTTCACCAGTGAGTGAGCTGAGTGGAAGAGTTGTTAGCCCAGGTTAGCCCCTCTTCCTTAGCCCTTCTCTCTTGGAAAAAGACAAGGTTCTGGCTTCAGAGCTGGGATAGAATTCCAGCTTCATCTCTTACCTTCTCTGTGACCTGAGACCCACTCATTTCTCTGATCTCCCATTTCCTCCCATGAAAACTGGAGGTATTATTCTCCGTCTCAAGGGACTGTCTCATAGTTCATGAAGGAGGAACTCAACCCTTTTCCCCTCCCTTTTCTGGGCCAGGTATCACTTGAGGTTCATTTGAGGGGACCACCTCCAGCCTCCACAGTGGGGGCCAGATAACCCATGGCTCTAAGATCCACCCGCCTCACCAGGACTGGAAATCAATCCTTTCTCCAAAACTCCTTACTGTTAATCGCCGGAAGCACGATGGTGGGCATGACGTAGTTCATGACAGACTGCAGCAACTCAACCTGGGGATCAGGAGGACAGGACCACGTCAGGGCACTGGGGCATCAGCTGTCCTCTGTCACCGCCCTCCCACCCAGAACAATCTCAGGGAGAACCGCCGAGAGACGGAGACAGGGGTGACCTGGAAACACTGCAGCTCAAGGTCACCAAAGTCATCTCTTCCGCTTTAAAGGTTCCAGATGCAAATTGCATTCTAGACTTGTAGGGGGCAAGGAAGGTCATCACAGAGCACTGAAATGTGAGAACCTTTGTGTAAGAAAATGCATTCTCTCAGATACCACAGGCTAGGGGCAAATTAATTCAACCTTTCGCAGGGCTATTCGGCAATGTTCATCAGAAACCTCAACAATGTGTGTGCCAAGGGGGTCACAAACATGCCTTCGAGGCATTTATCCTAAAGAAATGAGGTAGTGCAATAAATACAACCAAAACAATAAAAGCAATCTACAGGTCCAACAATTGGGGAATCATCTGCCAGGGGCGGGGGTGGGGGGGTGTGGAGTGGGGAGGGGGGGCCCCAACCTGGTTGCATTTGGATAATAAGAGATACTGTGTAACTATTTAGGGCTTCCCTGGTGGCTTAGATGGTGAAGAATCTGCCTGCCATGCAGAAGGCCCAGGTTCGATCCCTGCGTCAGGAAGATCCCTTGGAAAAGGGAATGGCTATCCACTCTAGTACTCTTGCCTAGAGAACTCCATGGACAGAGGAGCCTGGTCCATGGGGTTGTAAAGAGTCAGATACGACTGAGCAGCTAAAACTTTCACTTTTCTTGTGTAATTATTAAAGATGATATGGCAGAAATATAGCATCACTGACTCAATGGACATGAATTTGGGCAAACTGACAGACAGTGGAGGACAAGAGGAGCCCACAGCCCACGGGGTAGAAAAGCATTGGACACGACTTAGTGACTGAACCCACAACAGCAACAGAAATATATTGGATTGGCCAAAAAATTCATTTGGGTTTTTCCATAACATCTTACAGAAAAGCCTGAACAAACTTTTTGGCCCACCTGAGAATTATCAACATAGATTTTTTTGTGATCTATTTTTGAGTTAAAAAAAAGCAGGCTAATGTATAACTAATTCACTTTGCTCTACACAACACTGTAAATCAACTGCACTCCAGTAAAAATTTTAAACAAAGAAAAATCGGGCTACAGAAACCACGTAATTCCATCCGGTTATTAAATATGCATCGAAAAAAGTCAGAAAGGATATACACCAAATTATAAAGTAAGTGGTGAAAACAGGAATGATTTTTATGTTTTGTTTTGCAAATCTGTAGGTTCTGACTGTTCTACAATGTACATGTTTTGCTTTTGCAATAATAAAAAAAAAATTCAAAAATAACATAACACCCTCAAGATGATGGCCTGTAGTGGTGACATTTACAACCTGTCAATATGTACATTTTTTGTTTCTGGAACAATTAATTCAGTTTCCTTCCCCCAGCTGTAACTCCTGGGGCTCATCAAATGTGGTGCCCTTATTCCCATGAATCTGGGAACTTTAAATTTTTATTTTCTGCAGAAGCAGAAGTTAGTTATTGACTGAGTCCAGCTGCTGCCAGGAGAGCCCTGGCATCAGTAAATCCATGAAAATACAATGAGGTTGCTTTGGGTCTTTCTGTTTGTTGTAATCTTATCAGATGGGAACGGCTGGCTGGATTTCCATCGGATTTGGAGGGGATATTGGGACTGACTTCAGGGCTGGGTGATGGGGGTGCATTTCAGAGATCTAAGGAAATGTTCTCCAGAGGTTTGGCAAGAAGCTCTCTGGCAGATTCCGGCCATGAGCAGTAAGACATTGTGGGTAGAATTAGCATCTTTTAATGGAGAAGCAAACAACCCACTCCAGTATATTGTTGACTGGAAAATCCCATAGACAGAGCAGCCTGGGGGGTCGCTTAGAGTCGGACATGACTTAGTGGGCAGGACTTAGCAACTAAGTAACAACAACAATGGAAGTCACAAGGGCAAGGCTCATTCAGGTCGACTGTTGAAGAGTATCTGACCCGCTGTTTACAGGGGCAGCTCTGCACCGGGGCCAGAGGGTATGGTAGGAGGAGACAGAGCAGTGAACCTCCTATTTTTAAAAATAGATTTTTTGCGGTTGTGGACCATTTTTAAAGCCTTTATTGGATTCATTACAATAGTGCTTCTGCTTTATGTTTTGTTTTGTTTTGTTTTTTTTGGCCATGAGGCACATGAGATCTTTGCTCCCCGACCATGAACTGAACCCGCATCCCCTGTATTGGAAGATGAAGTCGTAACCCCTGGACCACCAGGGAAAGTCCCAGTGGTGAGTCTATTTGATGACAGGGATTCCAGGCAGTGGAATCATCTCTGTGGGCTGGCGAGATACCAGTCATCTCCCTCCCATCTGCCCTACTCTGTAAGTAACTCTACCATTCATTCACTCAGCTGCTCAAGTCAAAAATCTGGGAGTCATTCTTCATTGCCTTTCCTCCCACCACGCACAGAAAATCTCTCCCCAAGTTCTAATTCTGCTTCCAAAGTATGTCTCCCATCCGCCATCTTTCTCTTCCTTCCTGGCCTCATCCCAGCCTCCATCATCTCTCATGTGGACAAATGCACCGGCCTCCCCAAGGCAAGGATTCATATGCTCTGACTCATTCCCCCATAGTCCATTCCCATCATCTCTGCAGGGGCATCTTTTATAAAGTGGAAATGGGATCATGTCCCTCCCTGCATGAAACAGTTCGCTGGCTTCTCACTGCCCTCTGAACACAAGCTACTCTAGCCTAGAAGGCTCAGGGTGGGCCCACCCCTGCCTCCCTGCCTGCCTGCCTCTCTCTCTCTGCCCCCTACTTCTCATCTTGTTTTGCCAGCCACACTGCTTGCCCCCATTGCCGGAACAAGCCAAGCTGTTTCACCACAGGGCCTTTGCTCCTAATGTTCCCTCTGCCTGCAACATCTCCACCTGTGGACTCCTTCAGCCCAACTATCACCTCCCCAGAGAGGCTTTTCCTGATCATAGGATCTAACCCTTAGCCTCCCCCGTCACTTTCTACCCCGCCTCCACTTAATTTTTCAAAGCATTGATCTTGACTGAAATGATCTTCCTCATTTCTCATTGTCTGTTTCTCCCCTACAATGGAAGCTCTAGAAGAAGTTGTTTTCTTGTCTAATTCATCAGCACATCCCCATCCGTGGAACAGGGCCTGCCACATAGTAGGTACTCAGGAAGGTAATTCAGTTGTTCATTCAACGCACATCTGTTGAGCAGATTCTCTATACCTGATTGTGTACAGTTAACCCCATTTAAAACTCACTGCACTAACTCAGGCAGAAATTATTATCCTTGATTTGTAGGGAAAGTATTTGTAGGAAGTTCAGTGAGTGGAAGTGGCTTGCTCAGGGCCCATAGTTAGTAGGTTTGGAGCTAAAATTCCAGCTCAGGTCTCTGTGCCCACAATTGTGTGTGTGTGTGTGTGTGTGTGCGTGCGTGTCCTCAGTCATGTCCAATTCTTTGTGACCCTGTGGACTGTAACCCACTGGCTCCTCTGTCCATGGAATTTCCCAGGCAAGAATACTCGAGTGGGTTGCCATTTCCTCCTCCAGGGGATTTTCCCAACCCAGAGGTCAGCACCCTATCTCCTGTGTCTCCTTAGTATAGGAAAAAGCATAGTATATGTAGAGTTCCCTTCTATCTGTGGTTTTAAGCAACCCCAAGGTCTTGGAATATATCTGCTGTGAATAAGGGGGACTACTATATTCATTTAAGCTGTTCAAGAGGAAATGAAGATTTCATCACACAATTCATTGTGACAAAAACCTAGAATATCCCACTTTGCTCAAAGGTAGTATGACAGTATATATCTTTTATGATGCTACGTCTCCAAATTTACTTGTCTCTACTTGGTTGTAGAGACATGGAAGTCAGTTGTACACAAAACCCACAGTGCTCCTCCCCTCACTATTTCACATGTAAATTATGTGCAAACTAATCAGTGGTCTGTTGAAATGATGCTGTGAGCCCAGGTGGCCCTCAGGACAGTTATCTCAAGATCAGAGGAAGGAAGGAGCCCCCAAGGGCCTCAGACTCACCGAGAAGGGGCCGATGTCTGAGTGCTTCAGTTCCAGGAGCAGCCTGTGAGAAGGGGAGGGGAAAGCTGAGACCACCATTTGCCTGACCCATATTAGAATTCAGTTACTGGGGAGAAGGGCTTCCCAGGTGGCGCTAGTGGTAAAGAACCCTCCTGCCAGTGCAGGAGACATAAGAGATGGGTGTGATCCCTGGGTTGGGACGGTGCCCTAGAGGAGGGCATAGCACCCACTCCAGTATTCTTGCCTGGAGACTCTCCTTACAGAGGACCCTGGGTTGCACAGAGTCAGACACAACTGAAGCAACTTAGCACATTATTGAGGAGAAGGGACACTCTCTGGTGGATGTCGTCTGCTTTTCCCATCCTGTATCCATTCCTCCTTCCTCTGGTGACAGCTCCCCGATTTTTTCTTTGGGACAGTCATCTGTTCCCTACATTGTTAATGCGGGGTTCTGGGGTGGGCTGGCCAAAGGGCGGAGTCTACCTCCGCTGCCACAGTGATTGCTTCGAGAATTGACCACTAACCCATGCTGGTCCAAGGACTTCTGCTGGAAATATTGGGAGTGAGGTATTCTCTTTTCTCCAGCAAAATTAGCTGGTGACCATTTTTGCCACCACTCGGTGACAGCCTGCTGGGAAACGAAGCCAGTATGGGGGAGAACAGAGCCAAGAAGAGAGTCAGAGACCTAAGGATATCATTTGAGCACCTGGATCTACCTGTGTCTGAAACCCTCAGACTTTTGAATAATTTGAGCCCATAAACAATCCCCCTATTTATGGACTTTATGACATCTTAACAATGATCCAGGAGAAAGGTAAATAAATGGCTATTTAATGAATCCCTTTTTTTCACTATGTTGGATGCTATATCCCACTGAATTCCTGTAACATCCAAGAGGCAAGGGCCCATCACACTCCCATTTTACAGATGATGTCCTTGACAATCAGAGAAGACAAGCAATCTGCCCAAGGGCAAGCAGTTAACAATCAGCCAAGTAGCATTTCAGCCAGGTCTCCCTGATGCCAAAGCTTCTGTTGTCTCCAGGACCCTACAAAGCTTGAAAGCTCTCGCCCTGTGGGGTCTCCCCACCCCCCATTCCTGCATATTTCAGGAAGTCTGTGCTCAGCCATCACCCAGCTGTATTTTCTCCAGCTCCTCTACCTGAAAGGTGTTTCCAGGAAAATGAAATCCACATGTTTCCAAAGCAGTAACACTTGTCAAAACGATGCCAGGAGAAATAAGCAGCATGCAAACCTCAGGAGCCAAACTCAAGGTTAGGAAGGACAGCTCTGTGCCAGAGAGAAGGCAGAAACAGGCAGGAATGTGGGTCAAGACTCAGTTTAAGCAGAGTGAAAGTGAAGAAAAGGTAGACGCCAGGTCAGAATGCGGGGGTCGTCACGTCTACTCTGCCCGTCTCCCTCACGCTTGATCTCTGTGTGTCTCCCTCTCTCCCTCCTGCCTCCTTTGGTGTCTGTCTGTCTCTGTGACAGTCTCCCTGTTACTGTGTCTCTTTATCCATCTGTCTGTCTTGCTTTACTTTCTTTCTCAGTGTCTCCCCCTCCCTCACTGTGTCTCTGTGTTTCCCCGTCTCTTCCTGTCTCTCCCCCCGTTTCTGTATTGCTCTTCTTCTGTGTGCCGCTGTCTTTCTCTTTTCCTCTTGCTTGTTGAGCACTTATTATATCCTTCAAAGTGTTCTAACCATCACAACACATATTAATACAATGATGCGGCTGGCAAAGAACAATTATTGGACTTATTTTACCAGCCAGGGCAAACGGCTGAAGTCTGAAGAGTTCTATGCTTGCCAAAGGTGAGCTGCACTTGAAAGGCAGCCGCCTCAGCCTCCGAGCCCATGTTCCTAACCCCCACCTCCTCTGCTGGGATTCAATCCCAGGCACGGATTCCAGAGTCTTCTGGCAGGAGGTGGCTGATGAAGCCCCAAGGATGGGGTGTGAAGAAGTTGAAGTGGATTTCCAAGTGTCAAGGAAGGCCAGGGACGTGGGGTGGCTGGAGGCTGGAGGAGATTTATCAACTGGCACTGCCCAGTCATGAGTGGACTAGGATAGGGGCGTGACCTGGTATGTGGGAGTTTCAGTGCTAAAGCTGGGTCACTGCAGACAAGCCGAGATGGTTGATCACCCTATGACGTGTGGTGTTGGGCAGGTCACTTCATCTCTGAGCACCAGTTTCACTATCTGCAAAGGGCGGGTCACTTCATCTCTGAGCACCAGTTTCACTATCTGCAAAATGGGGATATTGTACCTACCGTGCCCTGTTTGAGGTTTAAATGGGATGAATGAACACAGAAGTTTGGAACTTTGTAAGGTCATTGTGAACTCACAGGCACCAAGACTGGATGGGCAGGACTTCCCCAGTAGTTCAGTGGATAAGAGTCTGCCTGCCAATGCAGGGGACATGAGCTTGATCCCTGGTCCAGGGAGATTCCACATGCCCTGGGACAACTACTGAGCCTACAATCGAGCCGCAACTACTGACTCACATGCCCTAGAGTCTGTGCTCCCCAACAAGAGAATCCCGAACACCACAACTAGAGAGTAGCCCCCGCTTGCCACAATTAGAGGAAGCACACTCGCAGCAACAAAGCTGAAAGAAGAATGGATGGGCAGCCCCCTCCTCCCACGCCCACCGGCCCACTTACTTGTCCAATCTGAGCTCTCCAATAAGTCTGTCGGACTTGGCACCAAGAAGCACAGAAAGGTTCAAGTTCTGCAAAGCAACCATCCGGGAAGTGAAGCCACTGACCCAGAACCCCGGGGCTCCGCAAAGCCTCCAAGACCAGAAGGTCTGCTTCACAGAGACTCAGCAGAAGAGCCCACATTGCCGGGGCAGGCCCACAGAACCCACGGAAGGGACGAGTCTTCCTTTCGCCAGCTTTGTGCTTGTGATGAGTCCTGGACTGTCAATTACCATTTTTCTCTCCCTGCTTCTGGGACCAGTTCAGATTCCCAGGCCACTCCCATGGGCTGTAGGAGACAGGCTGTGAGGTAGGAGTCCAGGCCAGCTCTATTTCACATTCATTCATTTAGTCATTCAACAAATGTTTACTCAGAAAACCAAGGTTCCCAACCTCAGCTTTCCTGTCCACTGTCTGTGTGACCTTGGGCGACCCCCTCAGAACCCACTGAATCTGCAAAGTGAGGAAAATGGGTCTCAACTTGAGGCTGGACAGACCTGAGTACCTGCTGTTGGGGAGAGTCTGGCCCTCACCTCCAGTGGCCAGAGTGGGTGCCACCAAATGTTTGTGGAGTGATAGAGTGATCAAATGAATGAATGTACAAGTCAACCATGGGATGAAAACTTAAATAAGTGAAGGATTAAATGCACAAAGGAAGGAATAAATAAAGATAGGCATGGATGAATAAGTGATTAATGAATGAATGAACAAATATACAAAGGAATGATCCATTGAACAAAGATATAATAAATGAATAATGAAATAAATGCATGTATGAACCAGCAAAGATACAGTAGATTTCCAAGTTAGCAGTTGAATGAATAATTGAATGACTAAATAAATGAATGAACAAACCCACAAGTGCATAATTGAATGGCCAAAGATATGCATGAACAGATTGAAAATAGTTTACCTATTTCAAGCCAACCACAGAATGAATAACGGAATGAATGAAGAAGTCAGAAGACAGTGGCCCTGGACACACACAGTGTAGGTTTGAGTCTGGGTAGGCTTTACACCAGTCCCCCTGGCTCTCAGGGCAGTGCTCTGAGCCCTGTCCAGGGCTGCCTGTCTGCTCAGATCTGGGATCGGCTTACCATTTCAAGCAGGAAGAGGGGATCCAAGGAGGAGTTTGGGAGGATGGCAAAGGCCTGGGTGTCCAGGACAAAGATGAGGTCAAGGCCGCTGGCGTTCACAGTGAGTTTCGGAGGCAAAGAGGCCCAGATAAACAGCTGCATCTGCATGTCAGGGTACATCTTGGCCACCTGCAACCCACAGGGGACGGCCAACAAAACAGGCCATTGATTAGAAAGTGTCTAAATCGTATCTTGTCCTGGTCCTGCAGAAGCACTTCCAATGTCTTCCCACTGTTGTTTTTGGGCAGTGCTGGCTCTTCACTGCTGCACGAGCTATTTTTCTCCGGTTGTGGTGAGCGGGGGCTACTCCCTAGTTGCGATGCACAGGCTTCTCATTACAGTGGCTTCTCTCGTTGCAGAGCACAGGCTCAAGGGCACTCGGGCTTCAGGACTGTGGCCCCCTGGCTCTAGAGCACAGGCTCAATAGTTGAGGCGTACGGACTTAGCTGCTCCGTGGCATGTAGGATCTTCCCAGATCAGGGATTATTGAACCTGTGTCTCTTGCATTGGCAGGCAGATTCTTTGCCACTGAGCCACCAGGGAAGCCTTCCCATTGCTTTCGGAATAAATTGTAAAGACTGTATAATTCAGCACCTGGCACCCTGCCAACCTCACCCCATGCCCACCCCCTCCACCGCTTCTACCACCTGCCCTGTAACTCCACCCACAAGGGACTTCTTTTCCTCAAATGTGACTCGCTGTCTTTGTATACATCAACTCAGTTAATCAATCGCAGCTTTATGAGGTGAAGTTGTTATTACTGCATTTTATGTATGAGAATACTGAGATACAGGCAGAACATGCTCAGGAACACAAAACTAGCAAGTAAGGGCCAGAGTTCAAACCCAGATAGATCCCAGGAAGAGATTTATAATTCAAAATATCTTTTTGAATGGAATAAAAGTATCCTGAAATTAACTTAAAAAATTGTGATCTGGTCTCTTTCTGTCTAAAACTCTTTGCACTCTCTGTTCCCTCTCCCTGAATGTTTGTCCTGGATTCCTCCCTAGCTTGGCTCTTTCTCTTCCTTCAAGTCTGGAGAGTAGTGATGGGTTCAAGGAGGAACAAAAGAGAGCTTTGACAACACCACCATCTCTGCTAGCCTCCAGTCCTCCCCCAGGTAAACTCACAGTCTGAGTAAAAAGAATGCAATTGTTATGCAAATGAAGCTTCCCTTTCCCTTTCCCTGACCCCCCTAGGCGTTGCACCACCTCCACACCAGTACTGTCTATATAGAAATTTCTGAAAGTGCCACCATCAAAGAGGCTATTATAGACTGAATGTTTGTGTCCCCCCTGCTCAGCAAATTCATATACCTAAGCCCTAACCCCCAGTGTGGGCTTTCCAGGTGGCTCTGTGGTAAAGAATCTGTCTGCCAAAGCAGGAGCTGCAGGAGACACAGGTTTGATCCCTAGATCGGGAAGATCTCCTGGAGGGGGAAATGGCAACCCACTCCAGTATCCTTGCCTGGAGAATCCCATGGACAGAAGGAAGCTGGTGGGCCACAGTTCATGGGGTTGTAAACAGTTGGACACAACTGAATGACTGAGCACAACCCTCAGTGTGGCTGTCTTTGCACATGTGGCCTAAAGGAAGTAGTTAGGGTTAAATGAGGTCATCAGCGTGGGGCCTGATCCAATAGGATTAGTGTCCTAATAAGAAGAGACCTGCTCTCTCTCCACAAGCTCAAGGGAAAGGCCATCTGAGAACCCAGCAAGAAGGTAGTCATCTACAAGCCACGAAGAGAGCCCTCACCAAAAACCGAATCTGCTGGCACCTTGACCTTGGACTTCTTGACTTCCATAACTGTGAGAAATAAATTTCTGTTGTTTAAGCCAGGCAGTCTGTGACATTTCTTTATGGCAGCCCAAGCAGACCGAGACAGGGGCCCGACTTGGCTGCCTTTGTCTGTAGTGACCTCATCAACTTCAGCCAATTTGTGGTAAACTTCAGCTTCCCTGGTGGCTCAGATAGCAAAAAAACCTGCGTGCGATGCAGGATACCAGGGCTCGATCCCTGAGTCAAGAAGAACCCCTGGAGGAGGAAATGGCAACCCACTCCAGTAGTCTTGCCTGGGAAATCTCATGGACAGAGGAGCCTGGCGGGCGACAATCCATGGAGTCGCCAAGAGTATGACACGATTGAATGACTAACACTGTCACTTTTTCACTTATCACAGTCTGAGTTTTCTCTTTTTATTGTTTTGGGTGTCTGAACAATAATATTCTCTCTCTCCACTGGACGGGAGCTCCAGGAGGGCTGGGATACGGTCTGTTTGGCTGGATGCCCTGCACAGGGCCCCAGAAGCGTGGTGGGCACGCAGTAACTATTTGATGAATGGATGAGCCCTCAGGGTCTACTCTCACACCTGGGGACAGGAGTGCTTGGGGCCTTCCTCTTCACTGGGGATGGGCTGCACAAAGCTATGTCCGCACTCTTAGGCTAGGTCACCTCTCCATCTGGACGGGGAGCGGCTCTCAGCAGAGCTGTTCTCAGCTCCCCCCAGGCCTCCTCATGAGATGACTAAAGGGGAACAAGTCCTTTCTTACCTGGGGTATCAGGGTTCCAAAGAATTTGGTTGTCAGGCGGAGCTTGGATTCCTTTGGAATCTGTAGCGAGGGAGGAAGAGAAAAGGATCTTGGAAGATTATGTTGTAGATTGGGGGGCAAATTCTATATGAGGTGTGAGAGAATGAATACATAAACAGACCGTGGCCAGATCATGTATGATTGAAGAATGCTGACCCAGAATGATCAGTGACTGCCAGCTTCCTTAACTTTTGTGCTGGAAAAATCAGATATGCTTTTCAAACCGATCACATGAGATGTCTGGCTTCTGTTAGCCCCGCCTCCAGCTTGCCCACACCCACAATCTCTGTAAAAGCCTACCCAGCGCCCTCCCTTTTTTCACCATAAAGCTTTCCCACCCTGGGTCTGCCTTTGAGTCTACCAAGCGCTAGAGTTCTCATTGGGATGGTCTTTGTTTATCTCCACAGGGAGGCAAGTCAGGGCTCAGCATCCCTTTGATGCCTCTCCAGAGAGGGAGGATCTGGCATGTCTTATTCGAGCAGCAGAGGAGGAACCCTGCGTGGCTGGTGAGCAGGGTGGGTCCCGTTGTCCCTAGACTCTGGGGAGGATGGTCATTTCCTCATTCTACAGATGGGCAAACTGAGGCCCAGAGCAGGACTCAGCCACAGATATAGAGACAAAGACATTGAGGATGATGACCATAATGGTGATACGATGCTAAGACTGGATTATAGACAGAGACACAGCAGGGACTCAGTCAATGTTAGCTGTTACCATTAGGATTCAGGGGATTTCCTCCACACTCATAAGTCTGTGCTGGGGCTGCCCAAGTAATCATATCTCATTCAACCTTCCTTACATCCTTTGGATGAAGATATTATTTTTAGTGTTTTACAAATGAGGTTCTTAGAGGCTGAATAACCGACCTAAGGTCACCAGGATGAGAAAGAGGGGAGCTGGGGTTTGAACTCAGGTCTGGCTGACTCCAGAGTTCAGACCTCGATATTCCTGGCTGTGAACCAAGACTCAGATCCAAACCATCTACTGCACTCTCTTCCCACATTCACTCCCATTTGGCCTTACCATGTTGTCTCTGAGGGTCAGATTCAGGGCTCCAGCCTCATGATACACGAACCCGGCCGTGTTGAAAAAATACTCAGAGATGCCCAGGTACACCATGCGGTCGTGGTCGGCGGGAAAGGCCATCGGTGGGGGTGCAAAGGGCGGGGGGCTGCAGTGGGCCAGACTGAAAAACTCCCCCTGCAGGCAGAGGCAGCAGAGTGAGCCTGGGCATCCTTCAAGAATTACAATTCGATGTCTCCATTCCAGGAAAAAACTGGCATCACTGACTCGATGGGCATGAGTTTGAGCAAACTCCGGGAGTTTGTGATGGACAGGGAGGCCTGGCATGCTGCGATTCACAGGGTCGCAAAGAGTCGGGCACGACTGAGCGACTGAACTGTCTGACTGAACTGAAGGATACTAATTCCAGATTCACAGAGGAGAAAGCCATGGCCTGAAACTAACAATAGCATTGCATACCTCCTTGTGCTAATTTCTAAGTGTTTTCCCACCAAGGCTGTGTGGTAGATGAGATCACCTGCATTTTACAAGAGAGGATGCTGAAGTTTCCCAGGTGGCTCAGTGGTAAAGAATCTGTCTGCCAATGCAGGAGATGCAGGTTTGATTCCTGGGTTGGGAAGATTCCCCTGGAGAAGGAAATGGCAACCCACTCCAGTATTCTTGCCCGGAAAATTCCACGGAGGAGTCTGGTGAGCTACAGTCCACGGGGTCACAAAGAATCGGACACGACTGAGTGACTGATCACATAGACACACACTGAGGCTTGGGGAGATGAAGTGGCTTGCCCAAGCTCACTCAAAAGGGTGAGTGCCAGAATCAGTGATTGAATCCAGACATCTGGATTCTGGCAAGCACATTTCTAACCATGCCATGGTCTCTGCCTCAACCTTGCAAATAAGCGCAGAAATTCTCCTAAAAGAACAAGGAGAATTCTGTTTGTTTGTTTTCACTTATCAAATTAGCAAAATATTCAAGAGAGATGTAAATTGTTTTAAATATGTGTGTATTTTAAACTGATACTATCCAGTTTTTGGTGAGAGTATACATGGGCTCCTGGGGAATATGTTTACATTTCTGAAGAGCAATTTGGCTACGCATTGCAAAAAAACAGATCATTCACTTAGTTGAAAAACGATAATGTTGAGTTATAAAATAGCAAATTTTTGATGGATACATATGTTAGAATACCATTTATGTAAAACTGTGCCTTAGTCACTAAGTCGTGTATGGCTCTTTGCGACCCCATGTACTATAATCCACCAGGCTTCTCTGTCCATGGGATTCTCCAGGCAAGAATACTGGAGTGGGTTGCCATTTACTTCTCCAGGGGATCTTCCCAACCCAGGGATTAAAGGCAGGTCTCCTGCATTGCACAAAGATTCTTTACCGACTGAGCTATGAAGGAAGCCACTTATGTAAAATTAAAGGCATAAGAATTATTGACATCAGAGATAGAAAAAGTATAAAAACTCAGGCGAGAAGGACACATAAGGATGTCATCCACGTGATTCCCTGTGGGGTAGAGGGTCCCCAAGGGGGCCTCAGCTATTTACTTCTACAATATTTCATCTCAAAAAATAGCAAAGGTAAATATGACAAAATAGTAACACTTCTAAAATCTGGGTAGTGGGTATGTGATAATGTGTAGTATTCTCTGTACATTTGGATCATTATTTGTTGTTAATGATCATGACACCAATCTTATAGAATAAATATCATGAGCAACTCTTAAAAATAGCTGCAAAAAAAAGACAAAAAATAAAAATAATGGGTGGACCTATGTACCAACCAGGAACCATCTCTAATATATATCGCTAGGTGAGAAAAGCAAGTGAAGAACAATGCAGACAGATTCTCAGTAAAACTAGATGGGCTTTCATGTAAGTGTACATGAATGCTCAGGATCAGATTAATACCCGCCATGGCTGACAGCTATCACCTCTGGGCAGGAGCCCCAAGTGTGGGTGGGGGGGGGCAGTAAACAGGACATTCTCATTCACTAGGGATAATCGGGTATTGTTTTAATCCGTTGTTCCATCTTATTACTTAGATTTTTTAACAAGTATACTATTTGGTCCAGCAATTTCACTTCCAGAAAATAATCAAAGATGGGCAGAGACCCAGCTACAAGGATACTCACTCTGGTTACACTTGTGGAAAAAATGGAAAGAGCTCAGACATCCCAAGAGGGGGCACTGTCTGCATACCTTATCACAAGCTGTCCACTGAAAGACCCAAGAGCCAGTTAAAGGACTACGGGAGGACATTTCATTGACAGATGTATACCTTGCACTGTTCTGATTTTAAAAGTTGTAAAACATGACTTGTACACATATATATGTTTATATATGTTGTTTTAGTGTGTGTTTGTTTCCGTGCCTACATGTATGTATTTTTGTTTCTGCCTCTTTTACATGTGTGCATGTGTGTGTGTAATTTTCTGTGTCTGAGCAGAGGATAGGATTGGAGGGTTGGAGAAGTGTAATTTGTGTGTCAGCATACAGATCTCTAAGTCATATTATTAGGGTAATTTCTCTTTTCTTCCCCCCCTTCTTTCCCTCCTATTTATTTCTTCTGCTTCTATGTGGTCTCTACATTTTCTTTTGGACATTAAATGTGCTTTAGAGAAAACAAGCAAATAGCAAACAGACACACCAGTTGTGGAAGGACTGAGGTACATCCAGAGGGGATTCAGAAAGTGGGACTTATTCCAGCTGAGATGGGGGAAGGCTGCTTGGGGAGTGACATCCCAGCCAAGACCCGCTGGAGGATAAGAAGAAGATGGCTGGGAAGAGGAGGGGAAGGAGGAGAGGGGAGTCCAGGCAGAGGGAATGGACGGGATGACGGCCCTAAGGCGGAAATTAGCTGGAAGTGTTGAGGAGGTGCAAGGCCAGTGAGCCTGGCTGGAGGGTAGACAGTGAGGGGGAAAGTGGCACGAAATGAAACTAGCTCACTCCATCCATCCATCCATCCAACCATCCATCCATGCATACATGCATCCAACCATCCATCCATCCATCCATCCCATACACATTTACAGAACACTTATTACACACCAAGCATAGTTCTAGGTGTTGTGTACGGTGAAGAACCAAGCAATCACAGCCCCTTCTCTTTCATCATATTGAGGGAGACAGGCTTGTGACTGCGGTGTGCGTACATGAGTAATAAGTGCTGCTGAGAAAAATAAAGTAGAATGTAGGGGAAGAGGAGGGTACTCTTTTAGCAATGGTGGTCTGGGAGGGCTTCTCTAGGGAGAGGATACTTGAGCAAAGACTTCAAGGAGGGAAGAGAGAGCTGCTGTCGATATCTGGGTGAGAGCCTCCTGGCTAGAAGAAGCAACAAGTGCAAAGGTCCTGGGGAGGGAGCAGTCATCGTGCATTTCAGAAATAGCAGGAAGGTCAGTGTGACTGGAGCCAGGAGAAGGCATGGAAGGCGGGCTGGGGAGAGTGGTGAGGATGGATAGGAAAGGGGTGGGGTCATTGTAAGATTTGTTTCCAAGAATGATGGGAAGCCCCCAGGTGTGGGGGTTCTGAGGCAGAGGTGTGAGGGGGTATGATTCTTGATATGAGTCTCACCTTCAGCAGCCCATCCAGGTTATCGGCTGTGGCTCTTGGAGGGGCCACCAGCGAGTAATCGACCCCAGCCACTTTGTCTAGTTTGGTTGTCACTAGAGGGAAAGAAGATGGACCATGAGCTGGCTCCCCGTGGCAGCATCTCTGGAGCCTGGGATGCAGAGTCAGCATCGCCTACAGGTAAATACAGACCTGCCGTGCTAACCCCATTCCCGCTGCCTCCAAGGAGCCCTCCTCCCTAAGCTCCCTTTAAAGGACAATGAGCCCACAGCCCACATTCACAGAAACATCAACTCCCTCCCTTCTTCCAACAGCCCTGAGACATGGCTAAAGCAGAGTCAAGGAGCAGGATGACTTGGGCTTAAACTGAACTCTGTGTGACCTTGGACAAGTCCTTTCGTTTCCTCTGAGCCACTTGTCTTCATTTGCAGGGTGGGGTACTACTGACGACTTTGCAGATGCCCTCTACATGGTAGGGGCTAAAGCCAGCCGGGGTCATTACTGCAGCAATAACATCCCAGGCTGAGCCAAACTGGCTTCAAGTCGGAATGGTTTCTCTGTTTCCAGCATTAATCAATGAGGATGAAATGAATATTGGTTTCTCCTTTAGCCCTTCTTTCCCATGTTAGAGGGAATAAACTGAGAAAACGTAATGAGTCCTGGATGGCAAAGCTTGTGAGTGACAAGGCTGGGACTCAAACCAAGATCTTTTTCCTGCACGGTGAGGCTAAACCCTGGACCCTGCAACTGCATTGAACACACCCAGGATGGGCTCTGCACCTGTAGGGGCTGGGGCAGTGCCCGGAAGAAGGAAATGTATCTGAAACGGACAAGTACCACGTGTTGGCCACACTAGGCTCTGTGGGGAGGCAGCCCTGGTAGAAGTTTGGGGCACAAGCTCTGGAGTAGGAAAACCTGAATTTGGATCATATTTCTGCTTCTTACTGGCCCTGTGAATTTGGCAAGTCATGGCTCCTGTTTCCTGGTGTAAATTTGGCAGAAAACAGTGACTTCTGTGTGGCACTGGGAGGCCGAGAGGAAACATTACTGCTGGGTACATGACACATGGTGACACTTGGCCAGATGGGTCTTCCTGCACCTTCTGCAACCCTTCACAGTCTACTGAGCACTTGGGGAAAGAGAAGATTGTGTCCATTTTAAAGATATGGAAACTGAGTCCTTGAGAGGGGAAGTGACCAGCCTCAGATCTCAGATCAGCTATGTATCTCTGGCTTCAGGGGGCTGTGGGTATTTGTTGTTTGGCCCTTGTAGGGTTTCTCTTCCATTTAACTTCCAGACCTGCTACAAGGACCTGGTCCCAAGGGATCTGATGCTAATTACCATTTGAAAATAACCAGCTCTACTCATTCCCACCCAAGGCCAGGCCTGCCTAGGAAACTTGCTGGCTCCATCACACCTCTCTATCTCCCTTCTACCCCAACTTTCCCTCCCCCTTCTACCCCAGGTTCCCCCTCCCCTTTTATCCCAGCCTTCTTAGCTCCGCCTAGCTCTTACCTGGCAGTGTCTCGAAATAAGGCTGCAGCTTGGAGGACACAGTACCAGTCACCACCTCGCAGATCTTGGGAGAATAAAAGAAAAGATCAGGGAAGGCTTCCTGTAGTGGACAATGTCCTTTGGGAATAATTATGTGGACAGGTTTTGCTTGTCTTGAATGTTTCCTCAAAAATCATGTAGCTACTCAAGCTTCCCTTTTCACTTTGGCCACCAGGAAGCTTAGAGTCCAACATATAGCTTGGAAATAGTAGCTGTATATGACTGTATGGGGGCTTCCCAGGTGGTGCTAGTAACATAGAACACGCCTACCAATGCAGGAGATGCAAGAGACATGGGTTCTATCCCTGGGTCAGGAAGGTCTCCTGGAGAAGGAAATAGCAACCTGCTCCAATATTCTTGCCTGGAAAATCCCATGGACTGAGGAGCCTGGTGGGCTAAAGTCCATGGGGTCGCAAAGAGTCAGACATGACTGAGCAACTGAGCACACATATGACTGTATGAGATGCATATCTACATTTTATTTCCTGCTCAGACTCTAAAACCCATTTTATAATCTACTCTGCTATGCATTTTGACCACAATGCATGGATATTTTTTTCTTTTAATATTTGACAGAGTGCCTTCAGATGGATGGTTGATATCTCCTTACCCATATTGTCAGTGCCTTTGACTGGAAGACCAAGGTCTCCCATCTGGAAGACAGCACAAGCCTCCTTAGTTTTCCCAAGACTCCTGCCCCTGCTCTTGGCCCCTCCAGCCATTCTCACAGCAGCCAGAGAAATTGTTCTAAAGCACAGATCTGGCCAGGTCATCCCCCTGCCTAAAACCTTCAATGGCTCCCCACTGACCTCTGGAGAAAACCCAAGCTCACTTGGCTTGGAAGACAGGCTCTGGTGTTCCCTGGAAGCTGATGGTATATTAATGGGAAGCTAGCCCAAGGAACCACCCCTTTTCTCAGCTGAAGAAGTTGTCTTGTAGGAGAAGAGGGTTAGAGTGAAGGCAGGGTTGGGGGGACACACTGGTCTGTGTCTGTCCTTCATACCAGTTCCAGCCTCAGGACATAGCTTGGCTACACTCTAGTCTAGCAGCTTCATCAGCTGCACGTTTTCTGGGTGGGGCTCACCACCAAGGTGGAGAAGGCAATGGGAACCCACTCCAGTACTCTTGCCTGGAAAATCCCATGGACGGAGGAGCCTGGTAGGCTGCAGTCCATGGGGTCAGGAAGAGTCGGACACGACTGAGCGACTTCACTTTCACTGTTCACTTTAATGCACTGGAGAAGGAAATGGCAACCCACTCCAGTGTTCTTGCCTGGAGAGTCCCAGGGAAGGGGGAGCCTGGTGGGCTGCCGTCTATGGGGTCGCACAGAGTCGGTCACGACTGAAGTGACTTAGCAGCAGCAGCAGCACCACCACCAAGGGGGTTCTGGGGTGGGGGATGGGGAAGGAGGCCGGAGGGCTAAGAGAGCTCGCCAGGAGAGAACATAGTTTCCCTGCAGGGAGGGACGACGTGGGGGAGGGCAGGGGTGGCTCAAGCGTCGGGGCATTTGCTGAGGGTGCGTGACATGAACCTTAGTCTCTTGCTAGATTCCCAGGAAAATTGACCTGACATATTGTAGAGCTGGATTGTGCTCCCTAAGGGCTGGAGGGGCCTGCTGAAGAGTTCTGGGTGAGAGCGAAGTGTCCAGCGATGCCTCAGGTTTGTGGACACCGCGGGCCCCACCCACTGACGGGGGCGGGCTGAGACTCGGAGCCCCTCCTACCTTGCTGGTCATGGCGTTTTGGAGCGAAGACTCGATTCTTTTGTGGAAGAGTTGGATCAGCCACCTGGATTGACATGTGGGGACAGGCGTGAGGCTTTCCAGGTACTTCCCAGGCTGTGCTCAGAAGGCTGCCTCGTCTGGGAAGCCTTCATCGCTCTTCCGAACAGGCCTAACCGCCCTTATCCCTGGGCTCCGAATCTGTACACCCCCATCAGGCCGTTCTTCTCCTGTATTCAGTGCCTGGTCATGAGGTTATTTCTTCCACAGGTGCACAGCGGGAACCCTGCCCCATCTCAGCCTCATTCCTCGTCACTCCCTCTCTCTGTCCTCCAGCCCCACAGCTCTGCCATGTCCTCCTGTGTCCTCTGCTTCCTCCCACCACAGGACCTTTGCACATGCTGTTCACTCTGCTTAAAACACCCACTGTCCCCAATCTAATTAACTCCTACTTCTTTTCATTTCAATTCAAATATCATTTCATCAAAGAACTGGGCAACCCCCAGACTAGGTCAGAACCGTCTGTTCTATGTGTTCACCACACTTTGTACCTCTTTTTCCTACTTCTAATATCCTTTTGTAATTCTTTGTGAGCCATCCATTAATGCAATGATTTGATTAATGTCTATCTTCCCCACAGGCTGAAGCTTCAAGAGAACAGGGGCGGTAAAGCTAAGAATCTGGGGGCTGAGAGTCCTGGATTGAATCCCTTCTCAATTCTCATTAGGTATGAAAACTCAGGCTACTTCCTATTCTTTCTGTGCCTTGATCTTCTCCTCTGAAAGTGGGGTAATAATAGACTAACCTCGTAGAGTCTTTGTGTGGACAGAATGGGATAAGGCTCATGTCTGAACAGTGTTCGGCATCTATCAAGCCTCCAGTCACTGTCAGCAAGGCCAGATTTTTAGTGACCACTGCTCTTTCTTGAACACAATGAACAAGCCTCATGCACAGAAGTTTCTTAGTTGATATTTGTTGGTTGGATGGAGGAATGAATGCCTATAGGCTTGTGATAAGGATTGTATAACTTGGTGCACTTAAAGTGTTTAGTGCAGAGTCTGCAGCATAATTGCTCAGTAAAAGTTTGCTGAATGAATACTGAATGAGAAGGGACCCTTCAAGGCAGGGAGGGTGTGTTCCATCTGTGAACCTTTGTCCCCTCCTTACATCTGAGGCCTTTGGACAAGGCTGGCATGGAAGTGGCATTTGGGATATGCTGTCTGAATACAAGAATGATTAGGATAATCCTGTCCCTCCTCCCAGGACTTCCCAGGTGGCTCAGTGGTAAAGAAGCCACCTGCAATGCAGGAGATGTGGGTTCAATCCCTGAGTCGGGAAGATCCCCTGGAGGAGGAAATGGCAACCCACTCCAGTATTCTTGCCTGGAGAATCCCATGAACAGAGGAGCCTGGTGGGCTACAGTCCATGGGGTCGCAAAGAGTCGGACACGACTGAGTGCGCACGCATGCACATTCATCCCTCCTCCCATCCACAGCCCCAGGAGGTCATACCCCAGACTGCTGCCAGAGATGCGTATGCGGACGGTGTTGATGTGACTGCTGCAGCTGGAGCAGGTGACTGTGGAGTGGCCCGAGTCATGGTCATAGCCCAGCTTCAGACCCGCCAAAATAGAGATGCCTTCCACACTCAGGTCAAACTTGCCGCTGAGTTTGCTGAAGGGAAACACAAACATGAGGCTTGGAGCAAGCATTTTCTCCCCTCTGCCATCAAACTTCACACCAATGCTGGAAGGTAGGTTTTGCTGTTATCCCCACTCAGGATGAAGAGATGGAGTTCAGAGAGGGAAGGCCGCTTGCCCAATGTCACACAGCAGCTGAGTAAAAGAACCAGAATTCCAACTCGAAGTTTGAAGCCATGTCTGCCTGGCAGAGCCCTCCTCTGATCCACTGCCTCAGCCTCTGCCTGTGCTGTGTGGCACTGGGAATGTTTCTCAACCTCTCTGGGCTTCAGGTTCCTTACTCAGACCTTGGACCACCAGTGGAACACTAGTTTTGCCACTAGAAAGCTGAGTTTTGGGGAGGGACGTGTCTTTAATTAATTGATGACTTCGTTCATTAAATGGGGTTAATAACTACTCCCTCCTGAAATGAGTTTGGGATAAGACAGTGGATGTGAATGCAATTTGTCAACTCTTCTATAATGTGAGGAAGTATTGCTATTTATTTGTTTATGATCTGTAAGTGAAATGATAGATGTGAAAGAGCTCACATGAAAAATTAAGCAATTCCCTCTGCTGTATAACACAGGGAACCCTGCTCAATGTTATGTGGTAGCCTGGAATGGGAGGGGAGTTTGGGGGAGAATGGATACATGTATATGTATGACTGAGTCCCTTTGCTGCCCACCTGAAACTACAACAGAATTGTTAATATAAAATAAAAAGCTAAAAAAAAAAAAGAAAAAGAAAAATTAAGCAGTGCTTATTGTGGGGAACAACACATCAGCAGTCCTTATAACGAAGGGCAGACCTACGCCTCTGTCCTCATCAAAGTGTCTGTTTTCTCCCTGGATTCCGCACAAAGGAGAAGTTGCTAAAATGACAGGTCATCTGAGTCACTATCACTTCTGCACAGTGACTGCAGTGAGAGCCCAGTATTTAGATTCACAGTTGTAGTTGGGATGATTTGCCCCAATTTTCAGCCTCCCTGCATCCATACCCTCTCCATTGCCCATCTTGGGAGGATACGTGTGTATTTCCATGTTCTTGACTTTGGACGTGGCCACGTGACTTATTTTGGCCAGTGGTATATGAGTAGAAGTGACTATGGGCCAGTTCAGAATCTAGGACTTAATATGCCTCTGGTACCCTTTTTGCACCTCTGCTGTCCTAAGAATATGCTCTCTGTAGCCCATTCATTGGTCCAGGGAGGAGGAGGAGATATATGTTGAACAGGGCCACCCCTAGCTGAGGCCAACCTATGGCAGGGAACTCCAGCAAAAAAAATAGATACATAAGTGGAGATATATGACTTGCTTTGGGTCACTGAGTTTGGGACAGTTTGTTACACAGCAGTTGCTAACTGATAAAGGGGTAAAGTAAAGGTCCTACTTAGCCTTCTATCCTAAGCCATGTGTACCAACTCAGCCTTAATGGTGTTCTGTATTGAGATGTGGGAACACGTTCAGCTACTAACCAAGAGTTATGTTAAAACTTCTTTTGTGAATAATTTTCCCAGTAGCTCTGAGGGGGCAGATGGTATTCGGCCAGGCAAAAATTGGGCATGCTTGAGATCTTGGCTCTCCTCTCTTCCAAGTATCACCAAGAGCTTACCCACACACTCAACAAACAACAAGCTTGGAAACGCACATGAAGTTCTTTCGTGCCTTCCACTTTCCTCTGATGTTGATACTGGCATCTCTGATAGCGAGATCAAGGCCCTCACCCGGCGACGGTCTTATCTGGGAATTGGGAAGACTGAATCCTTGAATAACCATGCTGCAAGGAAGAAATGATCAGTTAGTCTCCTCGGGATCCCCACAAGGACTCAGTCAATGGTCCTTTGGACTCATTCGCCTCCAGCCCGGTCCATTACCACATCCATTTTAGGAGAGCCCGAAAGTTATGATGAGAGCAGCCTTGGGAACTCTGTGGCGAGGCTTTGAAGTCAGACAAATCTGCATTTGAATCCTGCTCTTTGATTTACTTTTGTGTGATCCTGGGCGCATTGCTTAATCATCCTGAGTCTCAGTTTCCTCACTTGTAAAACGGGCACAATAACCTCTCTCTTGCAGGGTGTGTGATGATCAGCGAAGATAACAAATGTAATTCCATTGACTACACGTTCTGTAAGGGGTGGAATGTGTCTGTCTTTTTTTCACTATTGTAGAATAGCAAAGCCTGCTGAATCAGACACATAGTAGGTACTCAAATATCTGCTGCTAAGTGAGTGCACAAAATTCTTTAGAAGATATTTATGGGTTTTCTCCCCAGCACCCACATCCCTGTCTTGTTGATAACAGAACTGCCATTTTTACTTTGGAGGAACTTGTCCCCACAACTAGCCCATGTTGCTCTAGAGAAAGTTGACTTCACAGGCCATCTTCAGAGAGTGGAGCTTGAGACTTCAGTACAAGCTCATTCATGTTTTCTATTCCCTGGCCACAGTGATTGGTCCAGGAGTATGTATATAACCTAAAACGGATCCATCAGAGTGAATCTTGGGAGTTTTGTTTGAGTGGTAGGAAGACCGTGCCTTCCTCCTACAGGGCTGGGAGTGCTGAGAAGATGCTGATGGTCTCTTTGCAGGGACATCCTACCTGTCAGGTCAGAGAATTAGCCCTTTCAGAGAGAAGCGATACTGAGAGATGGCAAGAGAGAAACAGGGTCCAGTGATATTTGAGCTTTCCTCAAGCTGAACCAGAGGCCAAACGATTCCAGGGACATCTCAGTCCTCTGAGCCCCTACATTCTGGTTAAGGTCATTTCTGATTAGGTTTTCTGTCATAGAAACCTCCTCCGCCCCTAATCCCAGTTGACATATGGGCTTGGCACAGAGTTTGGGAATTCATGACATCCCCTCTGGAGTCATGGTGAGTGCCTGAAAGACCGTTTGGGTGGTTTCCTCCACACGCAGCTTGGGGACTGTATCCCCTCTGCTGCGGCTGCTGCTGCTAAGTTGCTTCAGTCGTGTCCGACTCTGTGCGACCCCATAGACGGCAGCCCACCAGGCTCCCCCATCCCTGGGATTCTCCAGGCAAGAACACTGGAGTGGGTTGCCATTTCCTTCTCCAATGCATGAAAGTGAAAAGTGAAAGTGAAGTCGCTCAGTCGTGTCTGACTCTTCGCGACCCCGTGGACGGTGGCCTACAAGGCTCCTCCGTCCACGGGATTTTCCAGGCAAGAGTACTGGAGTGGGTTGCCATTGCCTTCTCTGTTGTATCCCCTTGGAATGATGTAAACACTAGCTTTGGGATCCTCTAAGCTCTCTGAGTTTAGGAGTTTGTGGCTCAATGAGTCTAGGTCTTGTTGGCCCCAACACACGACAGTCCTGAACACGGAGGACTGAGCTGGCAGGGCTTACCTGGAGAAGTAGTATTGCCCTTTCCCAAGGTATTTTATCTTAAAGCTTCCTGAAAAAGTGGGAATTGTGATCTTCTCCAACTCCTTCTGCAGAGTAACCACTCCCTGCTGGCAGGCTGAGGAGAGAGAGGAGGCTGAGGTCAGAGGCATGTAGCTGGTTCATAGCAGAGATGGTGGGCTTGGAAAGGTCTATAGCAGGGCTCAGTCAAGGGCTGTTGTCAACACCCCGATAGTAAACATTTCCTGCTTTGTAAATCTTACTGTCTCCGTCACAACCACTCAGCTCGGATGTTATTGTATAAAAGCAGCTGTAGACAGTAAGTCAATGAATAGGTATGGCTTTGTTACAATAAAACTTTACTGAGAGAAATTGAAATTTGAATTTCACATCAGTGTCACTAGTGGTAAAGAACCCACCTGCCAATGCAAGAGACATGAGAGACATGGATTCGATCCCTGGGTCAGGAAGATCCCCTGGAAGAGGGCATGGCTACCCACCCCAGTGTTCTTGCCTGGAGAATCCCATGGACAAGGACCCTGGCCAGCTAAAGTCCATGGGGTCGCAAAGAGTCGGACACTGAAGACTGAAGTGACTTAGCATACATAGCACGCACATCATTTTCACACGGCCTGAGATAGGATTCTCCTTTTGATTTTTTCCAGCCATATAAAAATGTAAAAGCCATGCTTAGTCCCTGGGCCATACAAAAACATGGTGACCCAGATTTGCCTTACAGGCTCTTGTTTGCCAGCACTTAGTTTGAAATATCACCCACTCCGAACACCCAGTCATGCATCCTATGGGTGTTTATTGAACATCTGCTCTGTACTCTGCCCTCAGAGATACTGCGTCTCTCTGGGTTTTGGACTCTCTTGCCACAGGATCTTTGCATGCACTTTTCCCACTGCCTAGGAAACCTTGTCCTCTCGTCTTCACCTGGTCATCATTTCTTCTAGGAACTTTCTCTGGTTCATCAGAAGAGTGCGATCCTGCTTGTTATCATTCTCATGATGGCATGGGCATCTCTTTTGGAGCTTGCATTACCTTTTGTAATTATGCAACTATTCATGTGATTTTTCGATTAATATCTCTCTCCCCTACTAGATGTAAGCCACCCAAGGCCAGGGACAGATGTCACAGACGTCCGCCACATTTACCACAGGGACTAGAACTTAATACCTGATGGATGACTAAATGAATGAATGTCCACAGGGTCAGGAATTCTGCCATCCATTATTATGTGGTTAACAGCATCAGAGAACCAGTTAGATGGCAGACATGTTAAATGAGAAGAGTAAGCAGTAAAATGATGGATCCCAGGATTTGCGTTTTTCTAAGAGCCAGTTAAGCATAGTAATAATAACAATAGTAATAATAATAGTAACGACAGCAACAACATTTATCAGGTTCTTACTCTGCTCCTGGCACAATTCTCGGCCCCAAACATGTATTACGTTACATACGTGTAACTGAACATATATGAATCTGAACAATCCTGGGTAGTAGGTCTGGTTGAAAACAATTGAATTGGAACCCGGGTCTCCCACATTGCAGGAAGTCTTTCCCAACTGAGCCACCAGGGAAGAAGCCCAGTGGGTCTTGCTACACCCCCCAAATCACAGACGAGGAAACAGAAAGGTGACCACACAGTTGACAGGCGAGGGAGGCAGCCTCTGAATTCAGGCCTTCTGTTCCCAGAGCCCGTGCCCTGGGACAGGCCTTCTGGGGGTCCAAAAGAAAACCAAGCATAGACTGGCACTGCCCAGAGAGAAATGAAAATGTGGGATGGCCACCACCTGTGGATCTGCAGGGGCCGGGTCTCCAAGGGTCTCTGACGCCAGGCCCAGGACACCTTCTGAATTTGGGCACTTGGGAGCCGCTGAACAGTGTCAGTAATGAGGGTTCTGAACCGACATGCTGCACTTCAGGACACTCGCTGATGGCTGCATGGGGTGGGAGTAGGAGGGACGGAGGCTGCTCTGACAGAAGTGAAGACTTCTGGGCTTCAAGGCTGAGCCCAAGTCTCTGCTCCCGGGAAGTGACCAGGTCTGGGCACAGAGCAGGGGCATAATCCTTTTTCCTAGCTCATGGGGAGCCTCCTGTCTCCATCCCTGGGATTCACAGGTGTCCTGCCTGGGCTGGGGTAGGAGTTCAGGGATGGAATACCAGGTCTCCTTGGTCCTATCCAGGGCTTCCCTGATTGCTCAATTGGTAAAGAATCCACCTGCAATACAGGAGGCCCTGATTTGATTCCTGGGTCAGGAGGATTCTCTGGAGAAGGGATAGGCTACCCACTGCAGTATTCTTGGGCTTCCCTTGTGGCTCAGTTGGTAAAGATTCCACCTGTAATGCAGGAGTCCTGGGTTCGATCCCTGGGTTGGGAAGATCCCCTGGAGAAGGGAAAGGCTTCCCATTCCAGCATTCTGGCCTAGAGAATTCCATATACTGTATAGTCCATGGGGCTGTAAAGAGTTGGACACGACTGAGCGACTTTCATTTCACTTCACTTCTGTCCTGTCCTGATTCCCCCGGGGGTCCACCGCCCCTGAGAGCCTGCCTTCTCCTCCGTCTGGTGTCTCTGGCACCAGCTGTCACCCACTGTTTTGCAGGTCATCTCTCTGCCACCGAGAGGCAGCATTGAGCAGCCCCACGCCGATACTTCTACACAGACCAGAGCTCAGATCCAGGTCACCCCCTCCCCTCTCCCTCCTCCAGTCTGTCTGCTCATCTGTAAAGGTCACTAGTAACACTGTGTGCTTTTAGCATCTTGCCTGGCACTGATCTGAGCAGGTCAGGAGGCTGCTTCATAACATTCTCTGCTGTGTTTGGGCCTGAGGGAGTGGCCGGGGGGCATCCTCTCTGTGGCACCCAGCTAGCTGCTGTGCAGAGTGTGGCTGCCAAGCACCACTGCTCCTCACGGAGCCTGAGCTCTGCCCACGCTGAAGACTGAGCCAGGGGCCGCCAGACCAGTATCAGGGCTGAGAACCAGCTAGGAAGTGAAGGGCCCAAGCCCAAATCGGGTATTGGGTAGAGGGAGGGGGACCATGAGGGGCCTGAGCACTGGACTCAGAGTCCTCCAGACTAGGGGTCCATCCCCCCCTGCTGCGGCTTCCCAGCTCTGTGACCTTGGGTAATTCACCCTGGCCCAGCTTTTTGCTCTGTAAGACGGGGTGAGAGGGCCGCCTTGAAGGAGCAGTGAGCAGGCCATACCCTGGGTTCAGAGGGCTGCACACAGCCGGTGCTCAGTCAGTGATGGGAGAGAAGGAAAGGAAGGCATCCAGTTACCGTAGTCCAGGCCCTTCTGGGTGACCCTGGCCACGATGCCGGGGTTGGTAGTCGTTGTCACAGCCGTGCCCAGGGCGGCCAGCACCACCAGGGTCGCCCACCTCCGCGCGCTGTCAGGGCCCCTGGCCATGTCCTCGTCCTGCAGAGCTGCCAAAACCTCGAGGTCTTGGAGGGGAACCAGGGACCTATAAAGGAGGCAGCTGTGGAAATGCACGTCAGGAGAACAGAGAAAGGAGGAAGGAACATGAGCAGGGGCGGAAGAGGGGGTGGACGGCTGCCTGCCTGCGGTGCCCCACCGTGTGGTTGGGGCCACAGCCCCAGAACAGCCAGAAGTGGAGCCTGGGAGCCCTGTGTGTGTGTGTATGTGGTGTGGTATGTTGTATGTATGTGCGATGTGTGTATGTGTGTGTGGTGTGTGTGTATGTATGTTTGGGGGTGTGTGGTATGGTGTATGTGTACGTATTGTGGTGTCTGTATGTATATGTGTGTATGCATGTGTGATGTGTGTATGGTGTGGTGTATGTGTATGTATGTGTGGTCTGCGGTTGTGTTTGTTGTGTGTGTGTGTATGTGATGTGGTGTATTGTGTGTGTGATGTGCGTATGCATATGTGGTGTGTTTGTGTGTGTGTGATGTGCGTATGCATGTGTGGTGTGTGTGTATGTATGTGTGGTGTGTGTGTGGTGTGGTGTATGTATATGCATGTGTGGTGTGTTTGTGTGTGTGTGATGTGCGTATGCATGTGTGGTGTGTGTGTATGTATGTGTGGTGTGTGTGTGGTGTGGTGTATGTATATGCATGTGTGGTGTGTTTGTGTGTGTGTGATGTGCGTATGCATGTGTGGTGTGTGTGTATGTATGTGTGGTGTGTGTGTGGTGTGGTGTATGTATATGTATGTGTGGTGTGTGACTGTGTGTGATGTGGTGTGTGTATGTATATGTGGTGTGTGTGTGTGGTGTGTGTAAGTTGAGACTTCTGGCTCTGAGTGTCATTCCCCTCCCCTTCCCCACTCCCTGAACCCTCCACCCAAATCCCTCCATCCAAGGACTTCTTGGAAGCTGGGTGATAGGTGTATCAGAGTTGATTATACTTTTTGTCTTCTTTTTTTATGCTCTACTGAGGTATAACTGGCAAAATTGTACACAATTGCTCCTTGAACAACACAGGTTTGAACTGTGCAGGTGCATTTGTATATGGATTTCCTTCAATAAATACACACTGCCGTTCTACACCACCTGTAGTTGGTTGAATCCTTGATGTGGAACCTCGGCTATGATGGAACTGCGTATATGGAGGTCTGACTCTAAGTTATACTCAAATTTTCAACTGCTTGGGATGTGGGAGTCAGCACTCCTAGCCCTTGCATTGTTTAAGGGTCAAATGTGCATTTAAAGTGTACAATGAAAAAAAAAATAAAGTGTACAATGTGATAATTCAATATATATATACATTGTGAAGTGATTGCCACAGCCAAACTAATTAACTTATCTCTCTCTTTACATGGTTATCATTTGGGGTGTGTAGTGGGAATGAAGATTTACTCTCCTAGCAAATTCCAAAGTGTATAGTATTCTTAACTGTAGTTATCATGCTGTGCATTAGATCCCAAGAACTTACTCATTTTATAACTGAGAATTATATTTTTCTTTCTACTTTTGATTTCCTTGGTGTTTTCCACAGTAAAACCTTTAAGGAAACAGAGCCTGAAGCATTTTCTTGTCCTGAGAGGTAATAGTGATAATAATTAAATGCTTGAATTTTGAGTCTGGTATTTTAACTGATTTTAAAGCTTAGCTTTGCCACTCTGTGGTGGCTTGACCTTGGTCAAGCCCCTTAAACTCTCTGAACCTCAATTTCCTCTTTGTAAAGTGAGGATAACCAGAGTACACTCCCCACCTCAGGTTATTGTGAAGACATAAAGGGCTTTAAATCATGTAAAGCACTTAACACAATACCCCATGCTCACAAATGGTAGCTATTACTGTCACTCTGACTTTCAAAGCAATCCTTGTTCATGGGCCAAAATTTGAGAAAGAACCAAAAAAAATATAAATAAAAATGATATGCAATCCCCAGTTCCAGAGAGGACAAGCAGAAGTGTATTTTAGAGTATTTCTCTCCTCGCTCCCCACTTTTGGTAAGCATAGATCAAGTGTGTCTTTCCACACTTACGTAATCAACGCCAGTTTTGTGAAGTTCCCTTTTTTCATAAACGGTATGTGCGGTTCTCTGTATTTCATTGCTTCCTACCCTACAGTTTTCTTCACCAGGCTTTTGTTCTTATACCTTTTCCCCTTTCCTTTGACAGATGTGAAACCTGAGGCTTCGAGAGGGGAAGTGTTCTTTCCACAGTCACGCAGCCAGGCTGCTAGCAGAGCTCAGATTCAAACGCAGACGCATCCCACACCAACCTGAGTCCTTTAGCCTCTTGGGAGCTGGGGGGGGGGGCGGGCTGGCATCAGCACACACACTCCCCACCCTCCCTCCAACTTTCCAGACGGAATTCTGTCTGCTAGGCCCCTGCCCCTCCCTTTGCAGCAGCCTCGGGCCCAGTGTGGGTGGGAACCCCACAGGGCAGCGGGCGCCGTCTCCATGGTAATGAGAGGAGGGGCGGGGCTGCAGAGAGGGAGGCCAGCTTCTCTCCTGCTGGGTCCTCATCAGCCCCCTGATGCCCTGTCTCCCCGACTCTGATTTGATGAAAATCTAATGAAGCCCATTGAGCCTGGAGGATATGAGACCTTCTGAATTTTTTTTTCTTTCTTCTCTTTCCACTGTTTCTGAAAGGATCTCCCTTCTGCCGCCACCCACCACAACAAGAATCCTTCTGGCTTGCTGTAGAATGAAAACAGTGGCTCTGGACAGAGCATTTACTATGACACTTTACATATATTGTCTCCAAGCCTTTAAATAACCAGTGAAAAGTGAAGAAATTGTTAGTCGCTCAGTTGTGTCCCGTGGATAGTAGCCTGCCAGGCTCTTCTGTCCATGGGATTTCTCAGCCAAGAACACTGGAGTGGGTTGCCATTCCCTTCTCCAGGGGATCTTCCCAACCCAGGGATCAAACCTGAGTCTCCTGCATTGCAGGTGGATTCTTTACCGTCTGAGCTACCAGGGAAGCCCCAAATAACCTGTGAGAGAGGAATCATTATCTCCATTTTGAAGATAAGGAAACTGAGTCACAAGGCAATTATGTCCCTGTCAAGATCACAGTGCCTTTCATGGAGAAAGATATTCTCCTCTCTTCTTGGGGTAGTTTCTAAGAGAACTTGTCACCCTGGGTCTTCACCCGAGCTCTGCCTTCCTGGGCCCTCAGACTCCCATGTCTGTATCCATACAAGGAAGACATATGCCAGAACACATAGATTGATGACTTGTCAGAAAATTAGTTTTTTGAAAAGTTATCTTACACAATTTTGAATACCTGCAGCTCTAACTGCCCCCAAATTCCTGAGTCCCCTGGGTCCAGGCAGATGTTGCCTCTGTGAAGATATCAGACAGGAAGTGGGTATTAGGAGGAAACTCACAGAATGATAACTTAAACTGCCACAACGTAAGAATCTTAAAACCAACTGGCTAGTTTCATCAGCCCCACTGGCTTCTGATGCTTGTGCTCAGTCAAATCCGGCTGAGTCCATCAGCAAACCTCTGATCTCCTTTTCGGTTCTGCCCCTGGCCACGGAGGGGCCCCACTGCTTCAGACCTGACTCTTTACTGGTGTGAGTGACAGTGTCTTCAACCCAAGCAACAGAAATCCCCAGCTCACATTGGCTTCAACAGTCAACCCATGTCTCAGAGATGAAGTCCAGAGAGAGAGCAGGCTTGAGGATCTGATTAATTCAACAGCTAACAAGATTTCTCTGGTCATCCAGTGATTAAGACTCTTGCGCTTTCACTGCAGGGGCTGTGATTTGATCCCTGGTTGGGGCACCTTTATGATCCCACAGGCTGTTTGGCCAGGAAAAAAACCCCCACCAAATTTGCAGCAAAAACGTGAATTAAAAAAATTCAATAATTAACAGGCATTTACCTTCTCTCCACACCTGTCTGCTCTGCCACCGTAGTATCTCAGATTTACCCTCACACTGGCTTCTTTCATGGTTGTGCGAAATAAAATTCATATTTTATGGCAAGACAAGAAAAATTTAAACATAAAAAATTTATTTCTGTCCTTTGGCTTCCTCTCTCCCTTCTACTGTGCATTGTGTATCTGCATTAAGCATTGACCGAATCTTCGCTGTTGGCAGAAATAACCAGCTCAGCCCTAGAGAGAAACATTCTCCCAGCATCAAGAAGACAACTCCTTAAAGGTAACATTCCTTCTTGATCTTGTAAAGGAATCACGTAGCCCATCACCTTGTACTTGCATATCTGGATTGTGTAAAATGTCAGTGATTCATCATCTAATGTACAGTCCTCTGTCTCAAAAAACTTATGTAACTGTGTTTTGACTTCTAATGGTAGAACAGCCCTCAGAGCTTTCTGAGATGCTGTTCCTGTTTTTGTTTGAGTTTGAAACAATACAAGTTTTATTCAGTGGCCAAAGAATGGAGAAGGGGGAACTAAGTTCACAGATTAATTTCTCATATTCCTGGGTTATAATCCTCAGTTTGGCTCAAATAAAAACTTTCATTTCTTTCTTAGATTGACTGATTAATTTTTCATTGACAGTTGCAAAATGACTGCAGCAGCTCCAGCCATTACATCTAAACAGGCTTTTTCCAGTGTCTCCTCCTCCTTCTCCTCTTTTTCTTCTTCCTCTTTTTTGGCCTTTTTGTTATTATTGTAAAATCTTTCAAATATAAAGATAAGAACAGACTACCCAAATTTGTAAAATCTTAACATTATGCCATATTTACTTCATATAATTTCTTTTAGCTCCATGAATCGTTAATACATGTACAGCTATGTTTAACCAGGATCACCATAAGAATATAGAATAGTTCTGTCATCCATTCAAACTCTCTCCTGTTGTCTCAACTCAACAACATAGGAAAATACACTACCTCAGCAGAAATTTAGAGGTGGGATGGGTCAAGAGTGGATGATTCATGGGCTGGTTCTTTCTGCCTTTCTAGTCCATGCTCCTTAGGATGTTGATTTTTTTCCAAAAGAAAGTGCATTTGGCTTGGAGCCCTGAGTTTATAGTTCCAGCCAAGTTATTTGCTCTGGTCAAGTTCTTTGACCCTTTTGAAATTTGGGTTCCTCATTTAAATATGGGGAAACAGTGCCCAACATGAGGGTTGTTCTGGGGATTAAATAATAGGCTTGAATCCACTGGCATGGAGAAAGTGCTCAAGAAATAGTCATAATTTAACCATCATGGCCAGCTGGTTGGAAAGTTCCAGAGCCCCCAGGAAAACGCACTAGGGGCACCACGCGCTGAGTGCTCGGTCGTCAGGTCTCTGGGTTTGGGCTGGACATGTGTAGAGGGAGAGGTCTAGTGCTCACGTGGTCTGTGAGCTGCCACCCAGCCAGGCACTGGGGGGAGAAACGTCCCCTTCCCAGCACAGCAAGGCAGTTAGGTGTGTGGGCTGAAACCTTATGGACCTGGGCGCAGATCCCAGCTTGCCACTTACTTGCTTTGTGAGCTTGACTTTGTCACTTAACTTGCTGCACCTGTCTCCTCATTTGTCCCCACACTCCATCCTCGGGGGCAGCTCTTCCTCAGGCCCCACCCAGTGTTACAATGAGGCATCCTTGTGCTCGGTGGAAGTCCGGGAAAGTTCTCCCTCCCCCTCTGCCCCTGATCCTCCAGCTCTTTCCCTTCTGGTCTCACTTCCTCTGGGTGTCTGGCTTCCCGTGTATGTTGTCAGTTATTTACTGACCCTGGATTGGGGGTGCAGGAAGAGGAAGGGGTTCGTGGAGGGTCCCGGGGGGTGAAGGGGAGGGGAGGAATAGGGCCTCATGGAGATCAGGCCTCAGGGTGTATAGTATCTAAAAGGCAATCATAGGACTTCCCTGGTGACCTAGTGGTTAAGAATCCACCTTCCAATGCAGGGGACAGGGGTTTGATACCTGGTCGGGGAACTAAGATCCCATGTGCTGAGGGGCAACTAAAATCTGTGCTCTGCAACTACTGAACCTGAGTGAACTCTCTAGAGTCCGTGCTCCACTCGAGAAAGCCCATGCATCATGAAGAACCAAGACCCAGCGCAGCCAAAGGAAAAAAAAAAGTTATTTTGTACTATGGCGATAACCTCTTGCTGGAGAAGGGCATGGCAACCCACTCCAGTGTTCTTGCCTGGATAATCCCATGGACAGAGGAGCCTGGTGGGCTTCAGTCCATGGGGTCGCAAAGAGTCAGACATGACTGAGCGACTGAACGTCAACAACCTCTTGAGAGGGTGTCTCCCCTACCTTGTTATGCTAACAAAAGTCTCTTCCAGAGCCTTGAGTCTCATAAAAAGGCCCCTTTGGGTACCTTGTCTTAGAGGTGAACGTAGATCTTTCTCATTATTATTACTAGTGTAGTCTTTGAGTAGATCACAAGATCACAAGATATATTCAGTAGTGAGTAAATGAATACAACAAACTAGTGAAGATAATATAAAAGAAGCAGATCCAAAGAGAACAAACTAGTGGTTACCAGTGGGGAGGGAAGAGGGGTAATAGAGGGGCGGGACAGTGGGGGCATAAACTATTGAGTATAAGACAGGTTCAAGGATGCGTTGAACAACATGGGGAATCTAGCCAATATTTTGTCATAGCTGTAAATGGAAAGCAACTGAGAGGGTAACAGGCAGGAAGGCCAGGGGTCTCCAAACAGAGGAAATAGGCTGCAAGTGTCAGACATTTTTTAATCTCTCTTAGGCGGCAGGAAGAAACAACAAGTGTCAGATTTTTTTTCCCCTTCTCTATACAAAATTAAAAGGAGGTTTCTTTTAAAATTCTGTGTTGCCATGACGACGCCTGGCTCCACCTGAACTTAACTTTTCTCAAACCTTGAGATAACTATTGTGTCTTTCTTATGAAAATGTTTGTCTTAATCTATGTTAATGAAGGATGTATTTACCCTAGACTCTTTCTCCAAGTCAGTTCCACTTAAGATGCAGAACCCAGAAGTGAAGTGAAGTGAAGTGAAATTCGTTCAGTCATGTCCGACTCTTTGAGACCCCATGGACTATACAGCCCATGGAATTCTCCAGGCCAGAATACTGAGTGGGTAGCCTTTCCCTTCTCCAGGGGATCTTCCCAACCCAGGGATCCGAACGCAGGTCTCCTGCATTGTAGGCAGATTCTTTACCAGCTGAGCCACAAGGGAAGCCCCAGAACTGATAGTTCAGTTGCTGAGTTGTGTCTGACTATTTCCGACCCCATGGACTGAAGCATGCCAGGTTTCCCTGTCCATCAGCAACTCCCAGAGCTTGCTCAAACTCATATCCATTGAGTTGGTGATGCCATCCAACAATCTCATCCTCTGTCGTCCCCTTCTCCTCCTGCCTTCAATCTTTCCCAGTATCAGGGTCTTTTCCAATGAGTCAGTTCTTTGCATCAGGTGGCCAAAGTATTGGAGTTTCAGCTTCAGCATCAGTCCTTCCAATGAATATTCAGGACTGATTTCCTTTAGGATGGACTGATTGGATCTCCTTGCAGTCCAGGGGACTCTCAAGAGTCTACTCCAACACCACAGTTCAAAAGCATCAATTTTTCAGTGCTCAGCTTTCTTATAGTCCAACTCTCACATCCATACATGACTACTGGAAAAACCATAGCTTTGACTAGATGGACCTTTGTTGTCAAAGTAACGTCTCTGATTTTTATTATGCTGTCTAGGTTGGTCATAGCTTTTCTTCCAATAGCTTTTCTTCCAAGGAGCAAGCATCTTTTAAGTTCATGGCTGCAGGCACCATCTGTAGTGATTTTGCAGCGCCAAAAAATAGTCTCTTGCTA